>NW_022280109.1:1352856-1421236 GCF_004355925.1 Anarrhichthys ocellatus | reverse complement strand
TGTGTGTGTGTGTGTGTGTGTGTGTGTGTGTGTGTGTGTGTGTGTGTGTGTGTGTGTTTAAGGTTCCTGTGTGTGAGGGAGAGTGATGAAGCCTGGAAAGTTTTCTGCTTTTTCAAGGAGGAGGACGAGTTTGTGTTACTGGACTGTAATGAAGCTAAGAACCCATGTGTGTGTGTGTGTGTTTTATTTGAGCAGACCTGTTACTATAATTGTCTAATGGAACAATCTGAATGTAATTCCTTCTGAGTGGTGTTGGCATGTGATAAAAACACAACTTAAGAGGACTGCTGTCTCAATGCCTCAAGGGGAAGTTGAACTCCGAGCAAAAAGTTCCAAGTCAAGCTGGTTCTCTGTTTGCGTCCAAACTATTTATCCTCCAGTGGCATGGCTTCATTAAGTAAATTCATACTGAGCATGTCAACTCTCACACAACCTGGGATGATTTTTCATGTGTCATTGTTGCCGCCCACAGAGACATTAAATAAACACGTGCCGTCACTTTAAAAAGTCGGCACAGATCCCACCGCCCTGCAGTGCGCGGCACCAGTCCAATGGAGGTCATGGGATTTGTGGGCTGAATCTGAACTGGTTCCAGGGATTGGGGGACAGAGCTTAAAAAGCTAAGGCCAGGAAACCTTTGACCCCCTCTTTGAGCGTGTATTATTGTGATTGGACGGATCAGCTAAGGGAAGCGGATAACTTGGCTTGTCGACTGGTCAGTTTTTCTTTTGGATAAAGTGTGTTTTTGTATTATCTGTCTCCTGTCCCCTGTGCTTTCAGTTTCCTTTTCAACTTTTCAAGATCAAATTATCTCTCTCTTATACAACTATGCTCACATAAACACCAGGGTTTTTCATTTCTTCCCTATGCTTTTCCCCACTGAGCTCAGGACCGACACTTTTCCTCTTATTCTCTAGAACAGTTCATCAGTTCTGGGGGCTCATCAATGAGAGGTCAGCATCAGTTGTTGGCTACCTGAACGGGAGGATGACTTTGTTCTGACTATATAAGGTCTCTGCCTTCTCTGGTCCCGCTCCTCGTACTGCAATCTGGCCTCCTTAACGCTGGAAATATCTCAAGGGCTCTTTTTGCTTTGTTTCCTTTAATACGAACTGTTTATTATTGTAGTGTGTTTATCTGCTGCAGACTTTTAAAATGAAGTGGATGGGATGAAGCACGTAGGGGTGGTTTAGCTCTGAGCCTTGATGTGTGCATGGTGGAGGAATTATAGGATTGATAGGAAATGAAGCAAAGTGGAAACTGTCTCAGCTGCTAAACCATTGGAACGTATTATTAGGATACTCTCATTAGGACATCAAAAGGTCCACAGCCTATTGGAATTTTAATTCATTTTAGGTTGACTGAAAGCTCTGCCATTAATATCTTTTTTTTGTTGAATTCTTTCTGATTTTCATTACATACTGTATGTATATATATTTATAATTATGTAGATCTATATATATATATATATATATACAGTATATTGATAAGAGCAGCTTTAACAGTTCTATAGTCTTTTATGTTCTCACTGCTGGAATACAGTTCTGGTAAAGAAATAATGAATCCTGTTTTAACATATTGTTATTGGCCTAAAAGTAGAAAACTTCAAATATATAAAATCTAAAAATACAGCAATTTGCCCATTAAACACCCACCATAATATGTTTTGATTGTACAATGTGAACTCCCTTAGGTCGCTAGAACTTCCATATTCCTGTAAGAAATACTGAGGAAATGGCTTCACTGTTATCAATGGTCACGAAGTCTTGTTTCGTGTTTGCTGGATGTGTAAATAACTGTTTGCTTCAACATCAGCAATAACAACTTTATAAGGTGATAACATAACACAGCTTGTTACTGCAGCTAACGATCAATGAATGCAGCTTTAAACTGGTTTTATAACAATTTTTTTAGTTCCTGATTAAAAGTTGCCTTTGGCATTTCAAACATTCATCCATCCGTGACTGCGGTGACTGAGGATGTTTCTAACCCCTGATTAGATATAAACACAGTGGACAGTCGTGTCTGTTTATAGAGAGATATATTTGCTCTAGCGGGAGAAAACCCTTTTGGGTGTAACGGTTTGATTAATGGTCCTGCTCTTTGGCTGGATTTGGATTAGGTGTGCGAGCCCCGCTTGGAAGTTATTACTTTATAATGGGAACATGTAAGCAAAGACCATATGCTTTTCATCACGTCAGGAACGACAATTGCATAATGTGAAAATAAAAAAAGTGCGATCAAAGATGTACTTACACTCTGTGATGTTTGAAGATGGAAAAGTGTTGGCATGAATCTGGGTTTTTGTTGTTTAGCCCCCCGCGTTCTCTTCTTCTTTTGATGTGGCTGCAGTCATTTCTGTTGAGGTTACATGAGTCACGTATTCCCTCAGGGGGTGACAGTGATGGAGCCAAGTTCCCATTGTGTTCATCCCAAATTTCCATTTCAGGATGTGAGCTATTCCAAGCAATACTTGGTTAAAAATAACTTCAAAAAATGAGATGAGACATAGGAGAAAAGTGGTGATCCAGGGGGAGAGGGCAGAATGAAGTGGACAAGCTGCTTCACGCTTTGTTTAGCTCTTAGAGATAGCTGCTCAGAAAGTACTGATTCCTGACATCAATACTCTTCTGGTAAGTTTTGACATCAGCTCCAGCAGAAGCTTGTCTCAAACGAGCCTCTTGCCCTCTCCCACCTGGATCAATCTCTAAAAAAGCTTCCTGTGTATCCATCTCCAATATTGTAGGGTTTCTTTGAGTTAGGTAGTACAGCTACTAGGGGGTGCCTCTTCTTTATTTACACTACAACAAACATGGGATGTCTGGCATATTGTTGTAATTGATCAATCTTTTAATCTGCTTGTGCCTCAACAACAGCTCGCAGTTTACAGTAAAGTTGTAAGTAAAGTAAAGTTGTTTCTGTACTTACCCTAACCCTTTATTTTGTGTAGAGAGAAACCTGCTTAGTAGTTGACTGACCACACAAACAACACAGTAGCAATGGTGCAGACTAGCCCGTCATTAAGGTCCAGTTACACATTAGGTTCAGTTTACTTTGTTAACATTAGCATTGGAAGTCAAACAAACGATGTTGGCATTGAACGTAATCCAATGTGTTGTAGAATGATCCAATATCAATGTTCTTGTCTGGAGATAGGGTTGTGGTATGTACACAATGCACACAAAGAATGGAGGTACTGGTGGGTCAATAGGGGCGCCCAAATTGGTGTATTTGGCCATGACAGCATCCAGAGCAGACCTCCCCGGTGGGAGATGATTATGATGGATGCCCAGGACCAGCTATCCTCCAACACGTTACCAAACACCTACTGCTGGCTATTCATCAGCAGGCTGCTGCGTTGGGGCTAATCCAGTTAGCAGAGCAGACATGGAGCACAGGAGCCCGCTGAGGGAATAGAGAGCATGGGTGTATATTTAATAATGGGTGTATATTTTCATCTAACAGAATGCTGGAAGAGTGGCTCCGGTGATTTATTCTCTTTGTGAACAGTGCTGAGGTTTCTTATCAAAGCGACATCAAACGTATTATTTTAGATACGGTTCTCACGGCAGTGTGCCACTGAAATAATTACAGACTTTAACAAAGTTTGAATATACTCTACTAATAAATGTATCAGCCAAAAAGGCCTTCATGAATTGATTGATTACAGAACAAGCAGTCACAACAACGAGACACTGTCACCATTTGAAGTTATAACGAATATGTTTCCTATTCGTTGCTATTTGCTACCTGAGGTAGAACTCCACAGCAAGCTAAAGGTAACAGACTTTTGACTGAATGTGTTATTATCGTTAAAAGGTAGAATAAGGAAATATAACAATGGATTGCAATAGCATATTTAAATTGATACATTTATCAACTGATTATAATTATACACTGCAAAAACTTATAATTATAGCTTAGTCACCTTCAGACTCCATAAAAACAACTAGAATATCAGCTGAATGCTACTGACAGCATGTTAGTGCTGTCCTGATTAGTAATCAGTGGCCCTGTCAGAGGTGTGTTTGTGCTCTCTGCTTCACAGACTGAAGTTCAGTTCCTCTCACAGTGAACGGACACATTATCTGCTTGTTCAGCATTTATTAGTAGATAAAATTCATAATCGCCATAGGCAAGATAGACGGTTTATTTTAGACATTCATTAGGAACTGGATGTACAAGCAATGATTGTGTCGCAGCTCACACACACTGCGATCTACAATATTAGTTCATGTTTAATGTACTGTAAGACGTGGAGATTCCAGGTATGTGTGGAGATGAGTGGCTTTTCACAGCAGCCTTGGTGACATGTCATAGCAGGAAAAACATAGAGGTCTAACTGATCAAATAAATGATGGTCCCATTCTACAGTCATTCCAGCAAACCAACATGTACAATACCAGGGTTGAAATGGAACAGGGCCACAATACATGTTATCAATTACACCTGTATTTCACAGCAGCCATGTTGACGTCTCCAAATAGCTGCTGTGAAAAGGATCTATTGAAACTCCAGACTACAGAGAAATGTAACACAAATTCCACTTTCTTGAGTAAATTATAGAAGACATACAAGCATTGTTTTTCTTCTATTGACTGATTCTCAACTAATGCTTCGTTAACTTTAATTAGCAACGTCTTTGATTATTTTTGATATGAAACAGTATTCTGAAGTAGTTTATATTCAGTTAGTTAATATTACACCATTTTCCATAGATTTAAAAAAGAAATCTTGATTCTTTTGGAAGCTCGGAAATGTGTTGTGTTTTTGGTTATGGTGTCGAGGTTAAGTACCTGTGCTGCTGTGCTGGTGAATTTTCATGGGAGCTGTGGTTTTTGTAAGCTAACAAATTGCACCTTGTTAAAATCAGGATGAATTTGATTTCGAATAGCAAATGCTGTATTGGTGGATGCCAATTTAGATATTGAGTCGTTTCAATGAAGAAATGTGTTATATAGTTCATCTTAAAGTTATTGTAGATCATGACAATAGGACATACCAGTGGCAGGCTGTGAATTTTATACCTGGGCCTTCTGAGCTGTCCTACTACACTTGAGCCACCTCCTAAAGCTCATTATGACACCACAGCTTACAGTTATTTGTTTCTATGGTATAGCAATACACGTATTCATATTAAACCGTTCGGTACGAGGCTTACGAACCGAACAATACGTTTAAATAATACTAGTGCATTTGGAAAATGCAGAAGCTTAAATTGTGGGAAATATAATGTTTTCGGTGGTCTGCACTGCAGGCTGGAAGCAGAGCAACTGAGGAAGACAGGAGCTGTGCAATGAGAAAATAAGATTATGGGAAAAATAATTATAATACATGTAGTGTATTTGTGAAAAATGATTAAATTATAAAATAGCTATAACTTTGTGATTCTATTTAGGCCAGCAGAGAAGGCTTTGCTGGCCCTGACGGCCCACCACTGGGACATACATGTAATAGAATAACATGATTAAAGTTATGAGGAGACTATTATGGAGACTCTGTAGAGCCGCAGCCTGGCCTGCTTCGCATTGAGGGGTAGCAAGCTTTTTGGCAGTAGCAGAGCGTAGTGGATGGGCTGGAGTGTGTGGTTTAACCATGACCTGGATGAGACCTGGATTGGAGCAGCCACCAGGAGCCGGTGCAGGGTGTGGAGAAGCAGAGCACTTAGGTATATAGATGGAGTGCTGTATTGTACCTCCTGTATATTAGCAGTCCTCAGAGATCATTCCATCAGAGTCTGCTTGAAACACTGATGAAGAGGGGTATTGCCCTCCAGTCATTCCAGTCAACACTTCTTGCCCTGTTTCCAAGCAACTAATGATTCCCCAATGGTTTTTAATCCACCTTGTGCTTAGGGGGGGATTCAGTAAGTGCTTTTCCACAGAGAGTGTTGATCATTCAAAGTGAGGACTGACACACTTTTCTGTTGAGTGTAAATATGTTGAAGTACAGCTGAAGGAAATGCAGCAAGTCAAGATCATTTTGATTAATGAGTAGATGGGTAATGATGATGTGTGTAGTAGTTGTTCTTCTCTTTGGCCCACCCTACTTGCAATAGTGCACACACAGTTTTCCTTCACTATGAGGGATTGTTATTACAGATAAAACTTTATAAAATTCAGAGTCGCTTTTTTCAGTTTTGCCTCCAAATAAAGTGTATTATACAACGTAGCAAAAGCATTGGCTGGTGTACAACCCGTCTCAACAATTACTTTGGTGGACCATTGTCATAACGGACAGAAACGATGGCCTAAACTAACGAATTAAGATGTTTTTACCCAGGATGTAAAAACCCAAATGATTCTTTAAAGGATGAGTATTGACAAAACAGTGGGGGACCAGCAACCTGTTGGCCAGTGGCGGGCCGTGCATTTTATACCTGGGCCTTCACTGCTGTCCTGCAGTTGGACCACCTAACCTCATTATGACACCACAGCTACGGTTATTATTTGTTTCTTGTAAAAATGAAGCTCAACACCTATAAATACACTAACTGCAGAGTGCAGATAACGTTACATGAATATGCGCACGGGATGCTGCGTCATTAACGGACAATGCATTAAAAAAACTGCGGAGCTAAAACACGCATTCCATCGCACACTGAAGAGCACGGGCCATTCAAATATTATTCACATCAGAGGGAACAATATACACCAGAGACACATGAACACATCATCTAGTAAAGCTACGATCACTCCCTCCAGGAAATACACGAAACCGTAGTTCTTGTTAGTGACGGATTTATTCGTCTGTCAACACCAAGAGGGAAAATGAGTCCACTTGAAAACCCATGAATCTTCAAAGATGATTACTTAAAAACTTTAACTTAAACACTTTAACTTAAACTTAAGTTAAACACTTTAACTTTAACACTTTAACTTAAACACTTTAACTTTAACACTTTGCGCGGAGTATATAGACTTCTGCCGCTTCACGTGTCTTCTTGTTGCTGTGCACTGACTAAATGTGTCCCCAGAGCAACATTGGACGTAACAATAGTTCCTATCACATATAAAACCAAACAAAAATCCATCTTCATAAAAACAAGTTGTACAAATAATAATATATAAACAAGCATCTTAAAGCTACTGCAGATGTAAAACCAAAAGCATTTAACTTACCAAAGCTGCTGTTCACTATTTAAAGACAAAGTCCATCCTCCTTTCTTTGCTAATAAAGAGTTTAATCTCACGGTTGTTCAGTACATCTGTGCGTTTTAGTTCCAGTAAGAAGTCCTTCTGGATTCATGGATGCCAGTGAAGACAGTCGAGCCTCCTCAGTTGTATTTCTTGAATACGTTTTAATGCGTTTGAGGGCTGAAAATGTCCACTCGGCAGAGGCAGCAGATATTGGGATTGTCACCGCCCAACATGTCAGGCTAGCTCACTGACCAATCACGTACTTGTAGGCCAGCAAGCAGGCTCTGACACGTCAAAGAATACGCCCAACATGTCAAACTAAAGATCTGATTGGTTGAACACTATGACAATCAACAATATCGTCCCCATTCACTTAAACTGCACATGGATGCACTTGTGAGTCTGCAGGCCTCTGGTCTCTCTTCTTACCTAGAGACACAGAGGTGAGATCTGATTGGATAAAAGCTCTACTTAAAACAAGTTGCACTGGAAGCAGAGCAACTGAGGAAGACAGGAGCTGTGCAATGACAACATAAGATAATGGGGGGAAAATTACAATATATGTAGTGTATTTCTGAAAAATTATTAAATTATAAAATAGCTATAACTTTGTGATTCTGTCTAGGCCAGCAGAGAAGGCCTTGCTGGCCCTGACGGCCCACCACTGCTGTTGGCACATTGTTTACTCTCTTACAGATTGCACCAAATCATTGTAATGAGTAATAAGTCTTTCATTTTTGCAACACCTTTGAGAAGTCAGTGAGTTTTCTTAACTGAAGTTGTATACTTTCTACTTGAGCCTTCTAAATTGGTTAAAGTTCTAACGTCTGGTGATGACATCAGGGTTATTTTCCTGGATTATCTTGGATTGTCTTTGAAATACAGAAAGCCTTTGTTTAAATTTGGGGCATTTTGAGTTGAAAGATATGGTCATCGATCAGGCAGGGAATATCTAACAAAAGACACTCTTGACTTGCAACAAACCGATCCTGGATGCGAAGATGGAGCCGGGTGGTCAGAATATTCTGTGGGCTGTGATCGTCTCAAGGTCCTCTGCACTTAATCCAGTCTGTGGGCTTCCTTCTCCGATGTTGATTATGCGTATCTCTGTCATATGTCGTAGGTGCTCCAGTAACAAAGGCGAAAAGACAAGAAATGAAAAACAAATGTAGTGAAGTTCATGGGAGATACTGACCGCCTCATCTGAATGTGTTCATCACTTTGAGTGACACCTTTCACATCACACATTTGATCCCTTGTTAGTATGGAAATATTAGTCAGTGCTGCTTTAAATAACATGTGAATAAATGTGGCAGCCTTTTTATTAGAGTGACAGTGGCCCAGAATTGTCACCTCACTGCAAGAAGATTCTTACAGGTCAGGTGAACCAGGTCTTTAAACTGCGTATTGACATTAACAAGCCTTTGTCCACATAGTGTTTTGTTCTGGGCACCAGTGTCTTTCCTCAAAAAAAAAAAAAAGCGCTGCATATTTTTTTTAAACGCCGCCTTTTTTTGTGCGGCCACTCCGTGCTCTTCATTGAAAATCTCCGAACTTTTCAGAAAACTGCTGGTGACATCACTTTGGAGAATGGAAGACAACCTTGTTTTGGAAGTGTCTGTCTGTCCTGAGCTTTACATGTCAGACACTATCATAACAAAGCGCAAAAACCCATTTGTTGGTGCAGATCAGCCGGGCGGACAATGAATGTTGGTGTTGAGTGTTGTGCTTTCATATGTTTTGTCTCCGACGGATCGTCCTCCTTACTCTAACGTTACAGCTGTCAGAGTGAGTGGTGAGTAGCTATGAGCCCAAGACAGAAAAATAAACTATGTGGACACAGGCCCAACGACAATAATGATAAAATGTCTCTCAGCCTCTTTTTGGATACGGCCACTGACAGGGCACCAAAGGCAGGATTTTTTTTATTCTAGGGATAGTTGCTTTAAATGTACCTTTCATCATTAATTGAGTTCACCAGCAGGTCTTCTATCCAAACTATAATTCTGTAATCACAGTGTTTCTATTCTGACGAACCAGGTAACTCTTACCTGCACTGTGCACTATAAGGATTGACCAGGGAGCATGTGGGTGAGCAGTTTGCACTGATCAGGCCTGTGTGGGCATAAGTGCATCATGGGACTGACACAGTGTGTGTGTGCAGTAGTGTGTATAAGTTTATAGGTACAGAGGAAACCAAACACCATCTGAGCACAACCCTGGGGCATCACACTCTCTCTCTCTCTCTCTCTCTCACACACACACTAACAGCTTTAATGAGTGTTTTTCCACTCGACATTGATTTTTTCCTTACAGTGTTTCCACGAGGGGCTTTTTCCATGCACATGCACACACACACACACACACACACACACACACACACGAACAAACACCTGAAATCGCCAGGTAGAAGGAACAGAGAAGGTACAAAACAAATCTTCTGTTTTCACACTAATTATCTGGAGCTTTTTCAATATGATGGGTTGTTTGTTTTGCTTCTGTTGTTTAAACCCTCGGTATCTTTTTCAGAAACACACACACAGGTGTTTTTGGTGCCTTTTCCTACAGATGATTCATTGTGATTTAGCCAAGTAGGACCAGTTCCTGGATCAACATCCCAACATTGCCATTAACCAATCACAGCCCTCTGACATCAACAGTGTGCTGCTCCTGTGTTTCTTTCAAAATTCCTCGCTGCCTAATCTCATAGAAATATATGAAATTACCACATCCTCGTAACAGCGCACTACCTGGTGCTGGCACGTTTGTGTTCTTATTTTGTATGCAATGGAAAGTCGATTAAAAGTCTTAGCAGTAGTGGACAAACAAATTGAACGCATCTATGTGAATATGCAATGCTCAGAGCTACTGACGTAGTATACACAGTGAGATAGACTACTTCATTTAGGAGGATGGGTCAAACAAACAGAGGACTTGTGATGTTTGTGACATATTTTGTATTTTACTTAGTTCATGTATTTTAAGCACAACCATTATGTTTTTCTTGAAACTACCGTTAATTTGTTTCTGGGGTAGTGGCATGTTATACCTGTTACCTGGACCTGTTCCTACCTCTGGCGACCATGGCTTACTGGCTTAGGAGGGGATTGAACAGAATCTTTTTCTGAAACGATTCGTTCATTCGTTGTGCTCTCAGGCACTTGCGAGTGGACGTGCAGCCAGAAGACAGGGACTCGCTGGGTACATCCCAAGTCTCTTAATTGTTATTTCCTCGCTCCTCGCTTGAACCGGAAGTTGTTCTGCGCCGCCATATTGACGGCCGTTCCAAAGCTCTTATTTAGCTCGGAGGATCGATGATCGAGGAGAGATCTCAGAGGAGCCATGAGCGAGGATGCACGAGAATAGCCTTCCAGGAAGTGTTTTAATGGCCGACACGCCCCCTCATTGTTTGTCAGTTATGTGATTGGACGCTGCAGCTGATCGGACTGACTGACTGGAGTTTCATACCAGAGTGAAAATAGATCACAGATTAAACTCAAGCTTTATATTTGATTAGTTTTCTGATTCACCGTCTGGTTTAAATAAATGTTCATTGTAGTCTGAACAACAAAAGGACCACAAACAACTTTCTTCATTTATTAGAAAGATTTGTCTTTTCATGATCTGATATAACTCAATAACCTCAATAACTTTTATTATGGATACAATTAAAGTCAGAGAGAGCTTTTTACATCATTTATCATCATTTAATTCAGTCACGTGAGGCTGATCATTCCTGAGTGTCTTGCTTGATGAGTTATATCATTTAAGAGAAACAATAATCATATTCTGGGTTATTTAATAATGACATCACAGTCACAATTAATAAATATATAAACACATTCTGCAGGTAGAAATCGGTCCTGCGCTTATAAACAGGACACAGAAGACAGAGGTAACAGGCTACAGAGAGACAACACCGCTACTCTGACAGTGATGATTACTGTGTCTTTATTAGTTATTAGTGTTATTAGTTATTATTATTAAGTACAGTGACGATTACTGTGTATTTATTAGTTGTGAGGTGGGGATCTTTCCATTGTTTACTTCGAAGGTTTCTACTTCTGATTGCTGTGCAACATTTTGAGCCAACATGGGCAAAAAGTGCTTGAAATTGCAGTTCTGTAACTGAGCGAACACCATTTGCTGATGGACATAATGTGAAGAAGTCAAAAGCTGTGGAGTAAACGGACAATGAGTTGACATTGTTTTGTCAAAAACTAGTTAGCCATGCTTACAGCAAGGCTCTAGGGAAGGCAATGTTAGTTGGTCAGTCGGTCTACCACTTTGGTCCGGACTGAAATATCTAACTAACAACTATTAAATGAATTACTGTAAGAAATTCATGGTCCCCAGAGGATGAATCCCAATGACTTTGATGATCCCCTGGTTTTTCATTTAGTGACACAAGCACTAGGTTGACATTTATGGGTTTTAATTAAATGTCTTGAAAGGTATTGGATGGACAGACACGGGGCTCCGTATTCTGCGCCCAGATTGCATCAACTTTATTCCTTCTCACACTCTTCACCCGCACCACTTTCCTCTGTCTCTCCTTCCATCTAATCCTCCACAATAAAAGCACAAAACACATACACAGGAACACTGCTTCTTAACATATACTCAACATAATAGCTTACACTACTTACTGACAGTTAAATATGTAAAATATTTCGGATTATGACCAAATTCCTGGAAAAGAAGACATTCCCAGCAGCCACAGCTGTACTTTGTGTTTAGTGCCAATTAGCAAATAGTAGCATGCTAAGCATGCTATACTGAATTAAGATTGTAAACATGAACAGTATTCTTGTTTAGCCAACTGTGATTATGTTAGCATGGCAATGTTAGCATTAGCTGAAAGTACCTCCATGCCTAATAGTCTTACAGAGCCACTAGCATGTCTGTCGACTCTCTTTTTTAAAATTTGTCAAGAAATATTATTGAGCATGCATCTTGCAGCTCTCCTTATACCTATCCTTATGACACCCCAAGGTGCCACAGAAACCGCTTTGGGAAGTATTGCAGTAGAGATTTATTGGTTTACTAACTGATGAAATCAAGTGCCAAAAGATTAATTTTAACTGTGACATTACTTAGATACAGCTGATATATTGTGCTGCAGGTTATACCTGTCATTTTAACTACTGATAGTAGTTAGACCACTACCAAAATGTTTTTTACACTTCACTTTTCCAGTAAAAAGCGCACAGGGAGAAACTGCTGCCACTTACCCTCAAAGGTTTTTAATGTTATCACTTTCACTTTGCTTGCCAATTTAAACTAACACTTGTAAATGTTTTAGCATTATTTTAGGCAGCTGTCATAGTGTGTGTATGTATGTTTCTAAGGAGTACATCCATTGCATACGTCACCCGCTATGAGCTACACCTCCAATACATGCTTACTCTAACAACCACAGCTGCCAAGATGAATTATGGATCTTGAATCCTTTTGAGGACGTTACACCACTGATTTGCTACATTATCCACAGAAAACAAACCATCAGGCCAGTATCCTCAAGCCAAAGTAGGACAGGAGTTGGTGTAACAAAATACAAAGTTCAGACTGAAGTCACTGACAAACAATCTAGTAAATATCATGGAAATCTATACACATTACTTTGCAAACTGATAGATGTGTTCCAGATGGGAACATATACTGTCAGTCTATCTTTGCTGAGTTATGGGGGCCAATATGATTATGGAAACTGCCATAAATATTGAAGATAATCGAGATCAGCTCAATCTTTCAACTGAACTGAAACATTCCCAGGCATGAAGCAAAAAGCCAAAGTCCTCTGGGAGACAAACAATATGGTAGGAGGGCATTGTTGCTCCACATATTGTTGATACAAACTCAAACAAAACGTACAATTTGTGGTTCAAACTGTATAATATGCTCAAAGTCCAGTAATCCAAAAGGAAAATATCAGCTATTCAGCAAGCAGTGTCTTTCATCAACTAAAAATTTAATGGTTCAAGCCCAAATGTATCTCAAAAGAAACACACAACGTGCACACAAATGTTTATCTGACAAAAAGCATTACGGTTTAAGGCTGAGAGATTGTAAAATTGGAGCAAGAAAAAGTGCTGGTCTAGTCAAATCCAACTGCCTGAGCCATGCTAACCTCACCCAGCCTCCACCGAGATGACCAAATGTTTGTTCTCTCCTTCACTACAGGAACACTCTGACCCTTTTACCTGATTTCAGTAATGAAAGTAATGAAGTAATGAAAAGTGCTGTATGTTCCCCATGCTGGCATCTCACATCATTACCATTTAACGTTTTCAAGGCGACGCAAACTTTCTTTCCAGCTGGAGCATATAGCATTTGTTCTTTCTTTCATTGGCTTGTCTGATTTCCAGAGAGAACGTTGGCAATATACCAGTTCTTTAACAATAGGATTTAAACCAGGCTGCGGGCTCGTATGTGCTTTGAGTTTCTCTTTAGTGACTGAAAGTTTGAAATGCATCTGAATGCGATACGATGCTTACATGAAAGGTATCATTCTGGATCAGTCTGATGATAAATCAGCAGTGTCAGCTCTATTAGCAATTACTGTTCACTCCTCAGTTGACTTCTGGTATCTTCATCTACAAAAGACTTGTACTAGATTCATCTTTGGTAACACATTCCACTGCTGAGACAAATATCAGTCTTACAATATGAACAGGGGCCATGCCAATCACTCCACTTAAAAAACATTTCAACTCTCATCACATGAAGAAGCTGAGAGGCCTTGAAAATAGACGATAACGTGTCAGCTGGGTGCCATCATGCACCAATTCTCTTCTGCGGGGGTGGAGAGGCAATCAATTATGGCATCACTCAAAAACTCTGTTGAGAAAATGATGAAAAGCTCACAGCTAAAGACTTTGCACATACAGTACATGTATAATAGTGAATCTGTAAGTTAATATTTCAACACAGCATTCAACACCATAATCCCACAAAAACTCATCTGCAAACTTGACCAGCTGGGGCTCAACACCTCGCTGTGTAACTGGCTGCTGGACTTCCTCAGTGAGAGGCCACAAGCAGTACGTGTCGGCAACAACAACACGAGCAGCATCACACTGAACACAGGGGCCCCTCAAGGCTGTGTGCTCAGTCCACTGCTCTTCACCTTGCTGACACACGACTGCACCACAACCTACAGCACCAATCACATGGTCAAATTCGCAGATGACACAACTCTGGTCTCTGGTCTCATCACCAAGGATGATGAGACCCACTATAGGAAGGTCAGCCTTCTGACCACATGGTGCAGAAACAACAACCTCCTTCTGAATAACAGCAAGACCAAGGAGATTATTGTTGACTTCCGGAGAGGCCACACTAAACACCCACCACTGACCATCAATGGTGCTGATATAGAGAGAGTGAGCAGCACCAAATTCCTGGGGGTGGACATCAGTGAAGACCTCTCGTGGACAGCCAACACAACATCACTGGCAAAGAAAGCCCACAGGCGCCTCTACTTTCTCCGCAAACTAAAAAAGGCAAGAACACCACCACCCATCATGTGCACTTTTTACCGAGGCACCATTGAGAGCATCCTGACAAACTGTATCACTGTGTGGGGCAGAAGCTGCACTGACTACAACAGGAAAGCCCTGCAGCGCATAGTGAACACAGCTGGAAGGATCATTGGTGCCTCACTCCCCTCACTCCCCTCCCTGCAGGACATATACGACACCCGCCTCACCCGCAAAGTGACCATGATTGTGCGCGACTCCAGCCACCCCTCACAGTCTCTTCAGCCTCCTGCCCTCTGGGAGAAGATACCGGAGCCTCCGTGCTCGCACCACCAGACTCTCAAACAGCTTCGTCCACCAGGCTGTTAGGAAGCTGAACTCTCTCCCTCCTCTCTTTTAAGACTCTATGTCCGACTGCTGCTAAATTATATGTTGTCTAAATGTTTTTTTTATCTATTTGCACTGTATTCACTTTATATGTTTATATGTTGATATGTTTATATGTGGGACTGGGAGAAACGTTTTTTCAACTCCTCGGTATGTTCGGTACATAGCCTACTGTGGAACTGACAATAAAGCTAACTTTGAACTTTGAACTTTTGAACTTTGAATATAAACTATTTAGATCGTGGCAGGGGACATTTTCTACGCCCAAACATTAAAAACAGGTGCCACCGGGGAGAGTCTGGAGGGAACACTACAACGTTACAGACGAGGCTCATTGGCAGGTGTTTGGGAACTACAGTAGCAGCCCTAGCTAGCTAGGCTAACACAGTTTATTTATACATGTACAAGCTGCTATTGAATACTTCAGAAATGTTCAAAATAGTAACATTTTGTCAATCATTTATTAAAAAGGGCATTTGTCATTTTACTGCATTGTGGTAAATTCCTTAACATATAGTGGTATCTTTTTACCATTAACCTCAATTTTACCAACTGGGGTCCCTGCAGACCTCAGATGTATACTTGTTGTCATATCATACGTATATGTTGCCTTTTCCAATTTGTCATGATTTTGTCAATTTGTTCTGAAAGACCTCATATAATTGTTGTTATTCATGCCTTTTTAGTAGTGCTGGGCAAGTTAATGCGTTGTTATCGCGTTAACACATTAATTAATTAACAGCGGCAATTATATTGTTGCGCGTTAACGCAGTTCTTTTTTTATCATTAAGCAGACATTTTTAACACAAAAACCGGGCAGCGAGCGGTGAACAGCTGTGTTTGTGTGGCGTCTCTCCCTTCTCCCCCCCCCCCCCCGGGTGACGCCCGATCCGGAACCCCCCTTCACTCCGTCGCCGTTGGTCCCTCCTGTCTTAAAAACACACACACGCGCGCGCGCGATCGTCTCGTTACAGGATCAAACGTGACAATATTAAAATACATATTGTCGTGTTTTTAAATAAACATATAAGCACGTGAGAACAAACTGCTCTTAAATGTTCTCTTAGCAAGACTTCCCAGGTTCCCATCCTTCACCTACATTCCCCTGGGTCCTAAGTCCCTCCATCTACAGCTTCTTATCGCCCTCTATGTACCAACGTACATTTATAACAAATACCACACATATTACGGTAATCAGCCTTGCATATGTGTCTGACCAACATTTTTTTGAGTTTTTAAAGTGTTTTTGTTTGTAATATGTATAATAAGCATATCATTTAGTTATCGCTACTGAGAATTTAACAAACATAAAAAAATAAGTAGATAGGTTTGCAATTTTAAATTGCATCTCTTACACACATGAAGATAAAGTTGTGCTGAATATCTATTATCAGAATCAGGTCAATCTGGTTTATCAGTCATATTCAACATATTGGAGGGAAACATTTGATCCAGCACTAGTCCCAACATGTTTTCAAACCATTTTCTTTAACTCATTGTAATAGAAACACCTTCTGAAAGTCATTTGTGAATGTATTTGCACACAAAAAGCAGCTGGAACATCATATTTTCAATCCACACTATCAAACTTTGAGCTGCCAATGCTGAGTCACAGTAGGAAATTTATTTATATTTCTGCACAAACAGATTCATTTTCTCTTGGCTTCTTTCAGCCTTACGGGGAATTGTATTTGTGTTAAGGACTGGAAGTGTCGGTGCTGTTTAAACTCTCCCAGGCTGCTGCGTTTCTTTGGGATATTTTTAAGAAAGTCTTAGTTGGTACAGTAATTCATTGTAGTTCAAGTCAGTGGGTCAGTGCAAATCATGCTTCCACCGCAGAGTAAAGGCTTAAGGACGGATTATGTTGATTTTATCGGGCACTGTCACTTTGCGTAAATGCTATCGAAGGCATTCCAGCAATTCCTCAGGAAACTTCCATTCGAGCTGGAAGGGAGCAGCTCTGTGTCGCTCTTGCTCTCCTCTTGTGAGATGTATTCCTGTTGTCCCCGCTCTGTGCTGACACTGTGCAGACCCATGTCTGTGTTTTCTCAAACATTTGCTGGATAGAGGGAAGCCATTTAACATAGCTCTGCTCACAAACAGCCCTCGTTTCAGGATCCGAGGTAGTGCTGAAAAGAAGGCCTTTATGTCCTCAACTGAATATTTTTAAGGCATACTGTCTCTGGCAGGGCCAACTTGTACTGTATTGTGTTGCAGAATGGACAGACTTAAGTCTTGGCTGCAGCTTGAATATAAAAAGTGCAAGAATGATGTGTGTTGACTTGAACTGTTGGTTTTGTAAATGTTTCATCAGCAAGGAGGGTTGTAAATTTTTATCAACCCAGAAAGTGTGGAATCCTTCAGTCATGAGTTTAAATATAAGTAAGGCTTTTCTTTGACAGAATCCACTGTGAGCTGATGCGTGATGCCATGTCCACACTACTCCGTTTTCAAACGTAAACAGAGTTTTCAAACAAAAACGATCTCCGTCCACACGGTGTTTCCGCATCGTTTTCTAAATGATCTCCGTCCAGAGTAACGTGCCTGAAAACGAATATCACGTGACTCTTCACATACACTGGACATGCGCGTGGGTGTCGATGTAAACAGGAAGTAGATTGGTTGCTTAGTTTAAAAAAATACAACAGAGTAATAAAGTAGTCTTTAACAATGAAAGGTTGTGTTTGATACTTAAGATCTTCTCTAAAATCTCCCTCTATGAACTCAAACAGACAGTTCGTGGAAGGTTTTATTTTTCAGACTTAGTTACAGCGCTGCAGGTCTTGTTCTATCTCTCGCTCTCTCTCACATATCAAATTTACTTTAAAATCAACACTTACACGTAACAGTTTGCTATATTATGGGTCCATAAATGTGGTCAACACACGTCTCGCACTCGTTTCCTCGGTGTTGTTGTCTGTTCTCACTCGTAGCTCTGCTGGTGGCTAAACTATCTGTCCTACTGAATAGCATTTACTGCTAACCGCTCTGTAGGGCTGATAACGCCGCTGGTCACGCTGGTCACTGATCGCTCCAATAACAGCTGCTTCCTCCGTAATAATACAGACTTTAACTGAACAACAGCTGCTAGTAAAGACAACAAGTTCAGAATCGCCTGTAATCAGTTCCGGGGAAGGAGCGGGAAGGAGCGGGGATTCGCTGCGGCCCAGCGGGAGAGGGAGTCTGGCCCTTCCTCTGCCTCTGTCTCCTTCGAGGGTTGAAAGGGATGTCCATTATGTCTGCCTTCTGGACACTCCGAGGTCCTCCAAAGGCCAGACGGGTTCCCATAAATTGTTCGTACCAGTTGGGGAGACGGCACTCCACACAGTGGTCTGCTGAGTCCATTCTGGGCCAGATCATTCTGTCACGGGGCATGATGAGGACTCAAACGCAGACAGTCAGGTGTAGTGAAAAAAGGGTTTTAATGAATAACCAAAAACAAACGGGGAATCAAAGGACAAGACAAAAGACGAGGGGGGAAATCCAGCAGGACAAGGCAGGGCAGGCAGACTGGGAAACCGGGAACAGGACGAGCAAAACGGGCGGGTAGGAAGGAACACAAAACAATGATCTGGCAGTGGGTGTGTGTGAGGCAGGGATTTAAATAGTGAAGGTGAGCGTAATGAACTGATGAGGTGAATGTGACTGGCAGGTGCACTGAATGAACTGATTAGGTGAGTGAGGAGCTACAGAAAGAAACACAAAGACACAGAACACACAGGGCAAAGCCTGATCGTGACAAAATGTGTGTGATGTGTATGTATGTGAATAAGATACAGTATTTTGTGATTGAATAACGCACAAGCAGTTACTACTGTATGCACCTGTGTGTGTGCGGATTTAGAAAATATGTTCATGAATTATGAACTCAAATCTCACATTTGTCAGGGCAGGATTATATAAAGTTGGATGGGACAACACATCTACACTGTGTGCACAATTATAAGAGAAATCGTATTTTTGAGGATTCATCTTATTATTGAACAACTCTCGGTCAATCCAAAATGTTAATAAACCTCAAACCTGAATATTTAAGAAAGTAAAAGTGAGGTTTTGGCTTTCTCAGGAGAATATCTGTGTACAGAATTGTGTAGAGAACACTAGTCAGCCTATGTGAGTCTAAACCTAACCAAAGCTTAACAATAGCAGTGAAGTTACTTTGCATAGAGCAGTTCTAGACCTTACTCTATAATTTACAGAGACCAAACAATCTGCCATGAGCAAGCACTGGGGCGACAGTACCAAGAAACCTTGGGCAGAACCGGGATCTGGGTCGGCGGCCATCTGCCTCGACTGGTTGGGTTGAAAGACTGGATACGGTTGCCATAGAACATACGTAACTTTGTCAGCTTCATTATCAACACCACATAAAACTTTAAGCAAGCTATCCAAAGGAACATCAAGTTGGACATACAAATTCGGCTTCAAATATTGACTCAGATTTTACAAAATGGGACAAACACTAAATTGAGACTGCATGCAGAATTGTACGAATTCATTCTCCCATCCAATTGAAATCACAGAATAATGCACGCAGGGCAGAATTAGGACGATACCCACTAATCATTAAAATTCAAAAGAGAGTGTTTACATTTTATAACCACCTAAAAGAAGAAGAAAGCCCTCACCCACAGAGAGACTCTGATAGATGTCCCTTCAGCCAGCCAGTTCTTGGAAAACACAAAAACAAGTGGAGCTTCCACACAGAAACCCCATTAGACTAGACCAAATTATAAGAAAACAAAAAGAAAACTACTTGACAACCAAAAAACCAAAGCAAATTGGAATGCTATTTTGCCATTAACAGAGAATACACAGTGGCTGAATATACCACTGTGACTGACCCAAAACTAAGGAAATCTTTGAGAATGTACAGACTCAGTGTGCACAGCCTCTTCAGCGAGACATCCATTTACACTGTGCTGATCTCTCTACAAACTGTACTTACTCACTGTACAGAAGAAATAACCTTTAAATTCTTTCTTTTAAAACTTGTTTGCAGTGTTTACACAGTTCTCACTTATTTATACTCATATATACTTAGTATAATTTTTAACTACAATGTGTACAATTTCCTATTCCTGTCTTAAGGTATTTCTACTTATCTCTTGCCGACTGTATATATCTTTGATAGCAAAATCATAATTTTTAGTTTATATCTTCAAGTTAAACTTAACCTAATTATATTTATATATTTGATTACAATGTTGTAATGTTACATTACTCTGTTCACACATTTTTGTATTGTAGTAGATCTTTACTAATTGTACGTACATTCTTTGTCTTTATTTCACACTTGCTTTGGCAATGTAAACGTATGTTTCTCATGCCACTAAAGCCCCTTTGAATTAAAAATTAAATTGAATTGAGAGAGCGAGAGACAGAGACAGATGAGATTAGAGTGATGTGGTATGTATTGTATCTACGATATGTTATTGGTAATATGACTGCATTATTACTGTTTTTGTTTATTGTATAAACATCCAATCAATTTGTAGTTTGATACATTAACAACAATGTTTTTTTTTAACTTTCATGCCAATAAAGCTACATCGAATTGACTTGAATTGAATTGAGAGACCGAGAGAGAGAAAAAGAGAGACAAATTTGCACAGCAACAATAAAAATAGCAAGGTGTTACGGGTGTAGTAAGGACCCAGGAGCAGTACGACTAACACCAGGAATAGTTTGACTTGAATTCTTTATTTTCTTCGACACACACAACAGGAAGAATATTCTCAGGAAAACAGCGACAGGTTCTCGTGGTCAAGGACAGAGTCGGTCCGCAGACCGTAGCAGGGTTGCTCGGGCCCTAGCCCAGGTCTGGTGGCAGCGGCCGATGATTGTCTGGACAGATGGGCAGGAAACCTTTTACAATGCAGGGAACAGAGGTGGCTGGAACCCATAAGCACACTGAAAAGGTGACAGGCCTGTGGCGGAGCTGGTCAGGGTGTTATGGGCGTACTCCACCCACATCAACTGGCGGGACCAGGGGGCAGGATTCCGGGAGACCATGCAGCGGAGGGCTGTTTCCATCTCCTGATTCTTCCTCTCCGTCTGACCGTTGGATTGAGGGTGAAACCCCGAGGACAGACTGACAGTGGCCCCCAGCAGAGTGCAGAATTCCCTCCAAAGATGGAGGTGAACTGAGGACCTCGACTGGAATTCCATGCAGGCGGAAGATATGCAGGGAGATGAGTTCTGCCATCTCCTTAGCAGATGGGAGTTTGGGGAGAGGAATAAAATGGGCCAGTTTGCTGAATCTGTCGGCCACTGTCAGAATGGCAGTGTGGCCCTCAGATGATGGTAATCTGGTGACAAAGTCCAGGGAGATGTGAGACCACGGACGATGAGGCACTGGGAGAGGCTGCAGGAGGCCGGCCGGAGCCTGGTGGGAAGGTTTCTGTTGGTTGCACACTGGACAGGCGTTGACGAATTCCCTGGTGTCCTCGTTGAGCGAGACCCACCAGAAGCGCTGGCGCAGGACGGGACGGGTGCAGGTAAGTGGAGAGGAGTGTGCCCACTGGAGGACGTCGGACCGAAGAGCCTGAGGGACGAATAGGCGGTTAGGAGGGCATGCGCTGGGACCGGCTTGACCCCTAGTCACGGCCTTCACCGATTCCTCAATCTCCCAGGTGAGAACGGCTACTTGACAGGAGGCAGGGAGGATGGACGAGGAGCCAGAGGTGGGTTCCTCCTCCTCCTGAAACTGACGGGAAAGGGCATCAGGCTTGACATTGCGGGACCCGGGGCGATAGGAGAGCGTGAAGTGGAACTGGGTGAAGAATAACGACCACCTGGCCTGTCGGG
Source organism: Anarrhichthys ocellatus (assembly GCF_004355925.1). NCBI lineage: Eukaryota > Metazoa > Chordata > Actinopteri > Perciformes > Anarhichadidae > Anarrhichthys > Anarrhichthys ocellatus. Next base: position 1,399,419 of record NW_022280109.1, on the reverse strand, counting down.
AATTGAGTCTCTTGGCTGTGCGGATGTACTCCAGGTTTTTATGGTCGGGCCAAACCAGAAATCGGAGCTTGGTCCCCTCCAACCAATGCCGCCACTCCTCCAGGGCCAGCTTCACTGCAAGTAGTTCTCGGTTACGAATGTCATAGTTTCTCTCGGCGGTGGAAAGCCGTCTCGAGAAAAAGGCGCAGGGATGGAGCTTTTGGTCAGTGGCTGAGCGCCGGGACAGGACACCCCCAACTCCTATGTCGGAGACATCCACCTACACCACAAATTGTCTGTCTGGATCCGGGACTCGGAGGATGGGTGTGGAAGTGAACCTGGACTTCAGGTTCTGGAAGACCTCTTCAGCTGCAGAAGTCCACAGGAAAGGAGTCTTGGAGGAGGTGAGGGCAGTGAGTGGGGAAGCGACCGCGCTGTAATTCCTGATGAACCTCCGATAGAAATTGGCGAACCCCAGGAAACTTTGAAGTTGCTTGCGGGAGCTTGGGACAGGCCAGGTAGTGACAGCAGTAACCTTACCGGGGTCCATCTGGATGCTGCCCTGGGAGACAATATAACCCAGGAATGAGACCATGGGAACATGAAACTCGCACTCCTCCGCCTTCACAAACAGGGAGTTCTCCAGTAGGCGTTGAAGCACGGACTGGACGTGGTGCACATGTTCCTCTTGGTTCTTGGAGAAGATCAGGATGTCATCGAGGTAGACGAATACGTGCCGGTCCAACATGTCTCGGAGCATGTCGTTAACCAGGGCCTGGAAAATGGCGGGGGCGTTGGTTAAGCCGAAGGGCATCAGGTACTTACGAGGTACTCGTAATGTCCTTTAGGTGTATTAAATGCCGTCTTCCACTCATCCCCTTCTCTGATCCGGACCAGGTGATAGGCGTTGCGGAGGTCGAGCTTGGAGAAGATGGTGGCTCCTTGAAGTAGCTCGAAGGCCGTTGCGATGAGTGGCAAAGGGTACCGGTTCTTAATCGTAATTTCATTTAAGCCCCGGTAGTCGATGCGGGGTCTGAGAGTCTTATCCTTCTTCTCCACAAAGAAAAATCCAGCCCCTGCGGGAGAGGACGAGGGACGTATGATACCGCAAGGCGGGGAGTTGTTAATATAACTGTCCATCGCTTCTCTTTCAGGAGCAGACAGGGAATAAAGGCGCCCCTTAGGTGGGAACGTACCAGGAAAGAGGTCGATGGCACAATCATACGGACGGTGGGGAGGCAGAGACATGGCCTTGGATTTATTGAAAACCTCCCTAAAGTCCAAGCATTCCGCAGGAACTCTCGTAAGTTCAGGCGTGGATTGGGTGAGCGTGGCACCTTGTGGAACGGCGGCTTGCTTCAGGCAGACTAGGTGACAGGACTGGCTCCAACCCCGAAAAGCTCCCATAGTCCAGTCGACATGCGGATTATGTCGACGTAGCCAGGGGTATCCCAGAATGAGGGGAATGCGAGGGGTTTGCAGGATGTGGAAGCTGATGGCTTCGTGGTGGTTGCCGGACAACAGCATGTGTACCGGGACGGTTTGGTTCTGTTCCCAGAGGATGACCGTCCAAGGCACTAGCTGAAACAGCCTGGGGAAGAGGTATCCGGTCGATCCCCAACTGTGTAACAAGGTCCTCGTCCATAATGGACGCGTCTGCTCCAGAATCCAGGAAAGTGGAAATCGTATGGGAGCCCCCGGTTAATAGTAGTTGGGCGTGGAAAAGTGGTCGTTGACAGACGGAGGATCGGGAATCTGCTCGGCTCACCAGTACTACCTTCCTTACTGGCGAGCCCCGGCCCTTTAACGGGCAATTGTGAGCATACTGACCCGCCTGACCACAGTACATGCAGAGATTTCCCCGTCTGCGCCGCTCACGTTCCTCCGTGGATAGCCCAGTACGTTCCATTTGCATGGGTTCACTCTCCTGAGGAAGCGGCTTTGTTGGCGTGTACTCCGGAGCTGTAGCACGAGGAAAGTGAGAAGGTTGCCCCTGTCCCGACTGTTCCCGGCGCCTTGCCAGCCGCCTGACCTGGATATGGCGATCCACTCTGGAGGTTGCCTCAATAAGTCCGTCCAGGGATGTGGGTAGCTCGATTGAGAAGAGTTCATCTTTAACATAATCCGCTAACCCGAGCAGATACGCGTCACACTGGGCATCCATGTTCCATGAGCTTAATCGAGCCTGGGTCCGGAAATCAATGGTGTAGTCCGTGACAGATCGGTGGCCCTGCTGGAGCCTCATTAGCCCTCCGGTGATATCCGGTCCTCCGGACACCGCTCCGAAAACCTTGCGTAGTTTGGCGGAGAAGGACTGGAAGGAAGCACAGGCAGGAGTACGACGATCCCATTCTGCCGTTCCCCACAGGCGAGCTCTCCCCGTCAGGTGGTTGATGGTAAACACTACTCTGGCATCCTCTGACGCGAAGGTGCAGGGCTCACATGTAATACATGTAGTGTATTTCTGAAAAATTATTAAATTATAAAATAGCTATAACTTTGTGATTCTGTCTAGGCCAGCAGAGAAGGCCTTGCTGGCCCTGACGGCCCACCACTGTTATGAAGCAATTACACAAAAATGCGTTGTATTTATCATTAAAGTTAGTGGTGTCAGTAGTAGATTTAGTACAAAGAAAATATACAAAAAAAGACAGGAAATTAATATACAACAACAAAGGATAGAATTCAATCACTGCTATTGTTCATGGTAAATGTACCATAATATATATATATATCCTATTATTTCATAATAATATATCTTGGCCATTTAGACATGAAAATGCTAAATGGACTGTACTTGTATAGTGCTTTTCTCATCTTCCGACCACTCAAAGCTCTTTAACACTACATGTCATCATACACCATTCACACACATTCATACACTGATGGTAGGGGCTACCATGCAAGGTACCACCTGCTCATCAGAACTAGCTAATCATTAAACCCATTCATAGACCACCGGCACAGCCTACGGGAGCAATTTGGGGTTAAGTGTCTTGCCCAAGGACACATCGGCATTGGACTAGTGGAGCCGGGATCAAACGGCCGATCCTCTGATTGAAGGACGACCCTGCTCTCCACTGACCTACAGTCGCACCAAAGTAATCTTTGGCCCAGAAGATGAATTCTAATAACTTTTGTGACCTCCCTGACTTTTCAGGCAGCACCAGTATGTTCTGGAAAGCCTCAGCTCTACATTGTTTTTAGTGCTACTAAGCAAATGATAGCATAATATCGAAAACAATTTCATTATAAGCATCTTCACATGCTAATTTTAGCATTTAGCTGTAAAGCAATGTATGCCTAAGTACAGACTGTAAATGTATTGTATTGTATGATCATTTAAAAAAGTGAAGGTTTAGTGAGTTAGTGCATATCTTATTGGCTGTGCTGGACATGCTGTCTATCCTTTTGTGCATACTTTGCATCTGTTTTCCATGAACATTTTTAAGAGATATACTGATAGGAGGGTATTCAGGGGTGGACAGACAAGTACAGCAGAAGACAAATATTCACGAGCGATGAATAATCTAAGAAGTGACACAATGGTTGGAGTGTCATCCCTCATCAGTGTCAAAGTGGAGTTTTGTCAGAAAGGCTGCGATAGCAAGGTTATAAGCAACACACAGGAGAAATAATGTCAATACAGGTTGAACAATGTAACGATGAAACACTCTGTGAAGAGACAATGAAGCGTGAAGAACCCACAGGTAGACAGTACACAGCCTATAACACAAGGAGATGTGTCTTTTTGTGTGTGTCCCTACTTCTCCATCTCACCATCAGACTGACTAGAGGTTCTGTTGTCTCTGATTGGCTCTCTGTGTTGTGGAAGACTTGGAGGGGGTTGGGATGCTGGTGGTGGGTTCTCCCCTGGGACGACCGGCCACCATCTGCTGGTAAGGTAACACCACCGGCGGGGGCCAAGTGTCCAGCTGGGGGGACACTGGAGACCAGCGCAGCAAGGACACAGAGGCTGAAAGCCATTACACTTCATCAATAAAAGCCTGCGTGATTCACAGGATAATTGAAAAGTTAATTACTTCAAGAGTTCACTATATTTATTTTAAATTTTTTAGAGATGAGTTTTGGAGCATTCATTTTCACAAAGAAAGTCTTTCAATTTACTATTATTTAGTCCACCACCAACATTTTAAATAGTGTCAGCTGTTGAAGTCTGACACAGCTGGTCATTGGTGCTGATATTGAAGTAAAGTAAGAGAATTCAATGTTTCTCAAAAAAGTTAACCACTTTGGCACATTTCTCACAGTTAATATTTGCTTTGTTTATGTGAGCGTGAGAAAATAGAATCAGCATTGAGTAAACCAAGTGTATGGACAGGAATGAATGAAAAAACTGTGCGGCTTATTCCCTGGAGATGATAAATGTCATCATGGTTAAATCAGAATACACAAACTCAGTCGCTGGTGCTCAGCAGTTGGTTTATCATAGGTTGGTATGTTTATGCCCTAACATATTGCTATGACAATGAGTTTTTCTGCATAGTAAATTTGCATTACTTCCTTTAATATTTGCAGAGAGACTTCCGTGTATGTGTGGTACTCTGTTGTGACTTTAGTTTCCTATAATACCACACCAGGGTTCAGGTGTCTGTGGTTGCTCGGTAGAAAGATTACGATGATTTTTACTCCATCTCTGGCTCATTCTGAACCGCTTGACATCCAGTTTCCTATTTTTTGAAAAAAAAAATACTTATTTGCTTTCAATCAGGTCCGGGTTGCTAACAGTAGTTCTTCTCTACAGTAACCCTCTGGTGTATTTTAGTAGTGGCCTTCACTATGCAATCCTCCCCAAAATGGTCATGTTCAGTAGGGTCATGTATACACTGGGCTGAAGTCTCAGTTTTAGGCCAGAAAGAAACTTTCAAAGCTTCCGATTTGGAAATTGGCTTGACCTAGAACCTTCAAAGATGGTTCCAGACATGTTTTACTTTGTTTCATTAATTCCCAGAACATTCCCAGAAGGACTGTACGTAACCTTCATTCATGGATATGTAAACATTTCCAGGGAACTAATAAGGTCTCTTAATGCATTACTTTATTAAAAGAACAGAAATAAATGTTCTTGGTACTACTGTATATCTTTGACCACATTAGAGCTTTCATTGGGGAATTTAGGAATGCCACTTTATGATCCTGAGATTGTTAATGGTTATTTTATGGAGACCTTATTTGGGCTGTTTTTTTAAAGGGGTGGAAAGAGAGAGAGAGATATAAGACAGACAGATGATGATAGAAGCTACATCTAACCCTGTGGAATGCCACATCTGATATAAATGTATATGTACAATCACACCGAATTATCACCTCACAAGATATTTTCTTTCAAGGAGAACTCCATCAATTTTACACATGCTGAGCAGTACTCAGCTTGTGAAAACAGCTGTATAATGTGCTCTGTAGATCTGGAGGAGTTTTGTCAAGTCTGAATAAATAGCCCTTTATCTGTCCAAGTGAAGCCACTGCTCAGTTGATTTTAACGGTTCTTTTTTTTAAATCCATCTCTCGTGAGTCCACCAAAATTATGTTGCTCAATATACTAAATTACTTGAGTGACCCTTAATATCTAAGTTTGTATTGGGCTATAATCATTGCTATTTCTGTAATATGCTTTGCCAATGCAAACGTTGTTAAACATTACAATATTACAATATCACAAATTAGATTTTTTTTTTCAAAAATCAAATGCCACAGTGGGATGTTTTATTTTGTATTGAATGTCTATGTCCAATCATTTCCCTTGTATAATAGGAACATAGGTGTGTATATTGTTTATTTGTATCTCTCGCTCTCCCTCTCTTTCTCTATCGCTCTCCCTTTCTCTCCCCCTCTCTCTTTCTCTCCCTCTCCCTCTCTCTCCAGTCTCCAGTCGCTTCACCAACTAGGAAGCGCACAGTCCCCGCTTTATGAACCGCGCGCACCAACTTCCCGGACCGCGAGCAGCTCTCTCTTTGAGCCGCTGTCCCTCTCTCTTTCTCCGTATACATGAGTCGGTAGCCTGCTGTCTTTCGCGTATAGATGTAGGCGGTAACCGGAGCTCACAGTGGGAGACTCTGTTGTCGTCCTTTGCGTCATGGAGGACTGCTGTTCCGCGGAGAGCGAGAGGATGGAAGCGTGGCTGGACGACCACTTGGAGTTCACCCACTCCTACTTTATCAGGAAGGCGTCAAGGTAAAAGGGTCCGAGCTCAGGGGACACTCAGCCTGATTGACTTTGTTTCTGTGCAGCCTGGTGAATGTGAGTGTAGTTTCTGGTGGAAATCTCTGCAAAACAAAACTCTGTTTGCTTTTGTGTGCAGCAGTCAATCAGGAACAGCTTCTGTTAGTTGAACTCGTTTTCATTAGGAATCACTTTACCTCTCCATTGAGACAGGATGGCTGTATAAGCCTGCCCTGATCATTCCTAACAGTAAACATGCTCTCCAGCACTAGTGATTGTGGGTCTTGCAGGTCCAGTCTGACCCTGCTCAGGTAGTCTGTGTACCTGCAGAGCTGATTCACATCGTCTCTCTCCGCTGTGCCTCCTCTCTCAGCTCCTTTTCATTTCACCATCCACTTCACAATCAGTAACAGCTCCGAGAGTTACACAGGGCCCTCTAATCATTAACTTTTACTGCTGCCAAACATTCGGTTTAATTCTCAGCAAGCACTGTTGAATAGGTCAGGTCCTTGGTGATAACTAAAAGCCTTCCACATTTATTGCCCGTGCCTGAAATGTTTTTTTCTGTTGCAGCCTTCTCGGTTTAGACCTCAGAGGCTGGGAGCAAATTAGCCATTTCATTTATTATGCAAACACAGATTCCAAATCAGTCTTTGGAGCTATATAAGGTTCTTTTTTTGCAGCATGCATATCTTGGAATTTCAAAGTGCTCATCAGTACACTCTTAGGGCTGTGTTTGTATTAGTGACAACCCCCTTCAGACCCATTTATCTACTTAAAACACCATGGCAACTTCATCCAGTGACTGAAACACACATTATCTCAATCCTCTCTCCATCTCAAAATAGTTTCCATAAAAAGCATATTTTTGCTTCTCCTGCTAAAAGAAGTGTGTCGGTGCACACACCAGCTGTTCTGGTCAGGAGGCATTTCTTAGAGAAGTATTGATTGAGCCACACCTCTCTTGGAAACATTAGGGTCTGCTCTGTGGGGAGGACTCAACCTGACCGGCTCCACCACACTGCAGTCAGATAACAGCCCATCCTTTGTGGCTCCTGGCGTTTTATTTGCCTGGCTCGGGCCCAAGATACCGTGGTTAATTTCATGGCCAGCGGCTGTTAGTGTCCTCCCTTACGCTCAGGTGAACTGAGCCATGTGTCACATGACCCACGTGGCTTGAAAACATGTGTGTGTTTGTGTTGTAGAAGCTGATCAGAAGATGTGTTGGCTGATTAGAGATATTTGCACCTGATTTACTGGTCACACAATCATACACACACCTCAGTGTAAACACAGTTCATCACACGGTATCGACTGTGCCTTCATTCACTTTTCTTATCCATGCTCACTAATTAGTTATTCACCAAAATGGGTTATCATCAGTGCCCACATTCACTGTATACTTGCTGTAATCATTGCTTAAAACCGTTGTTATCTGCTGTTCAGTTTCACAGGAAAAATGTTTTTTTTTACGTACAGCAGACTGGTAGTTTAGTCAAATGTTCTCAGATGCATATAATGTGCTGAACAAGTGAGACAAAAGCCAAATCTGTTTCTGCAACAGATAAGGATTAGGAGGATAAGACATGCATGGTGGTGGATGGATGAGCACATATATTAACTTTTAACTCCAGCAACCAGGGCAATAAATATACAGCAATATTTTTCTATGCTGGATTTTGAAGAAATCCCAAAACAATCTAAATTTAGAATTTTCTTTGGTGTCTTCGTTTTTTGGGGTTGAAATTGCGGCATAAATAGCTACGCAAACTGTTTTGGACGGATGTCTGTTTGGTTTTGGTGCATGAACACATGAGAATCTCTGTTGTTGTGGGTTTTCAGGAGTTGATTAGCGACACCACTCTAATCATAGTCTACCTGTGTGGTTTTGTGTATTTAATCATATGATCAATATTCTTCTGAATGTCAGGAATAAAATGTCTGTGTATGTTGGCCTAAATATGTCAGAGGTGTCTACTGTTAAATAATATGCTCTGTTAGTCATGAACTACATGTAATGTATGTTTCAGGTGGTATTTCATTCGTAACAGTTCCTCAAACAGCTGTACAGATACAGTACTGTACCTTCTGTTACAATATGGTTCAATTACGTGTCTGATACTGTTTCTTCTGTCTTTCGACAGGGAGATGGTGAATGCCTGGTTCGCTGAGCGCGTCCACTCCATGCAGCCATCTGCCTCCAAAGAAAATCCTCTACAGCAGCGGGCCCACCAGTCCTCCACGGACTACAGCTCCCCTTCTGCCTCCACCATCCTCCCACCCACCCTCAGCTTCCTGGACAACTGCTGCCCTTCCCCGGCCACGGTCCCGAGCCCGGCCCCCGGCACCCCAACTCGCAAGATCTCAGCATCTGAGTTCGACCGCCCACTCAGACCCATTGTGGTTAAAGACTCTGAGGGCTCTTTGACGTTTCTGAGCGACGCCGACCGTGAAACTGTCCCTCTCCGGGGCTCAGTGATGGGTGAAGGTGGTGTCAGCGGGGCAGGTAGTGGCAGCGGGGTTGACTGCTGCGCCAGGCTGCTGGAGCTGGTGAAGGACGTGTCGAGTCATCTGGATGTGACAGCACTCTGCCACAAGATCTTTCTCCACATCAATGAGCTAATCGCCGCAGACCGCTACTCGCTGTTCCTGGTAGGAACGCAAAGGGTTGTGGGTCAAACTGTCATTCTAACTGCTTTACCTGGAGCACGTATGTAACACTGTTACCTGCAGACTTCAGTTCATTTCTCATTGGAAAAACATAGAGGCATTTAGAAAAATTTGAGTAGTTTGCACCTGTCTGTGTAAATAATAAAATTACTGGTAATGATTAATACTAGTATTATTAATGATAATATGAAATAATTTGAAAGATTTGATCAAATGCGAAACAATTAGTTTAATTACATGTTTGATAAGCCGCTTCCCATTGTAATGCTAACCCGAAATGGAGTTTAAGCCTGGCTTATACATTTAAACGTGTTACATTTGAAGTTCAAAGCCTATCTATTAGTGCTGAACTACGGAGCATGGAAGGGAACACGGAACGGAACACGGATCGGAACACGGAACAGTGAACTAGCTCCTTAGCGGTGAACAATCTATTTAGCTGCCTGTTGAAGAGCGACAGCAGTTGTTTCGCCTATGTCAATTCATATCATACGGGAAATTAAAACCGGTATACCATACCGCCCAGCACTACTAACTATGATTGGGGGATTGCCTCCACACGGCTCTCAACATGGCGACGACTGAGCCAGCAGCTAGGAGCTAACGGTGCTAACAGTGCAAACAACAGCAACAGTACTGCCAACAGTACTGACAGAGCTAACAGTGTCCGATAATTCTCTGTGGGTTCATTGTATTGTATATTTTACAAAATACAAAACAGCTGACTGCTGCTGCTGGAAACAACGGTCCTTTTAAATTACACACATTGTAATTATTTGATCCATTGTTAATATAAAAATATTGAGTAGTGCAGCTTTAATGATCTCCACCAGGAGATAATGAGATTGGTCGAGTGTGTACATGAGTGTGCGTGCGCATGCATCTCTGAGTCTGTCCACGGGATAATCTTGCATTCTGCTGCACCAAACTGCATAGTATTTTGGTTGTACATTGATTGTAAAAAAGAAACTGAGACACCAGCCTTTACCGAGGCGGTGCAGACAGCTGCATAGATTGAAATGAGAGCGTATCTGTTGCGTGGGACATGCGAGTGAAAAAACACGACGGGGGGGTTCGAAATTTTTGGTTTGTATTCATTCAATCAAACATGACAGGAGTGATCGTTGCAGACAAACCTGGCAGAGATCTAGTTATACTTTCATTCGATTTTGCTTGAATATTACTATTCTGTATTCCCAACTTGTTCTCTTTCATGAGATGAGATAAGTTTTTTGCTTTGCTTTCTTTGCATGTGTTGGTAGTCCAAGCCAACAGTTGTATGACCACATTCTGCTTTGTCTATGTGTGTGTGTGTGTTATGTCCCAGGTAGGCGAGGACAGCTCCAACAGGAAGTTCTTAGTCAGCCGTCTATTTGACGTAGCCGAGGGATCCACACTGGAGGAGTCCTCCAGTAGCTGCATCAGGCTGGAGTGGAACAAGGGCATTGTGGGACATGTAGCCGCCACGGGACAGCCGCTCAATATCAAGAACGCGTACGAGGTGAGGATCCTACATGGTTTTGTACTACTTATAACATGCTGGGGTCAGAGTTGATGCTGGAGAAGCCGGTAATGAGGTGCTTGGCTTTCTATGCTTGTGTTTTCTTTGGTACATTTGATGTTGGAGCTGACGGAGCACAGACTTGAGGGGGGGGGGGGGGGGGGGCAAGTAGGTCCTCTGGAGACTTCGTCTTAACGTAGCACATTTTACCCCTGACAGTTTCAGTGTACTGACCTTTGTGATCAGGTTTCAACACAGTATCATTTTCTAACTTCAATCAATAAAAACCAACCTCACTTCGAAATCTGTCACTAATGTTTTGGTTGAGATTCCTCCTTTATGCGGACAGAACGATTTCTAGCCAACTGTTGTTTGTCAAGAATTAGTCCCAGCACACAAGTTCCCCTAAAACCCCAAATTGGCCTTTTTACATGTTTGGTTGTTGGAAGGTGTATTCCTTAACCCAGTGGTTCCCAAACTTTTTCTGTCAAGCCCCCCTTTGATGATATAGGAACATTGTAAGCTCCCCCCCCCCTCTTTCTCTTTCTGTGTCGCTCTGTGTCTTTCTCGCTCTCTTTGTGTCGCTGTCTCTCTCTCTCTGGTTTTACCGCTAGTCGGTCTGTAACATGAGCCGCTCTGGGGTGCGTGGTTGGAACACAGTGCTTGTCACGTCGGTTCCGCTTGATTTCTTTTTATTAGGGCCCGAGCAACCGACAACGTCGGGCCTGCGAAGGCCCTATTGAAACTGTAAGGGGTATTATTCTTCTGATTTTTATTTTTCTGGGGATGGAGCTTGTAGGGGTACTTGCCATCCATGAAAACTCACCAATTTTGCACCCCTGTCAGGTCTGGTGTAGAAACTCTGCTGCCCTAATTTGCATATTTGTGTGTAAAAAAATGGCTCTCTAGCGCCCCCTACAAATCGGACCGGCGACGCCCCTCGGCCAGTATGTCCGATTTATTTGAAATTCTACACACATGTCCAAATCTAAATCTAGATCTAAAAAAAAGCCTCTCAGACCCCTAAGCTCCGCCTACTTAGATTTTCTGCCATATTGAATTTAGTGAAAAACACATTTGTGCAAGCTGCTCCTACATGCTGGTTCCGATTGCTACCAAATTTGATGTGGATACTTATTGGATCTAGATCATCATAATTTATCAAAAGCTTTTTGATTTTCGTTGAACGCTGTTGCCGTGGTGACGCATCGTTCGCCATGAAAAAGGAAGCTGATGGTTTAGTGGGTTGGGATGCTCAAAAACTCATGGAAATTTGTACATGTGTCATAGGTCATCGGAAGACATAGTGTATATGGGTTTTTGGCTTGGCCATTTTAAATTGCCTCTATAGCGCCCCCTACAATAATTCAAAAGAGCAGCCCCAGCGCTACGTTTCAGCTACATGTATGAAACGTAGTAGGCACATGTATCCTATGGCGACTTAAAAATAGGTCTCTTGGGACCATGCTCTAAACCCTACCGGAAGTCAGCAAATTTCATTTTTGTGTCATTTTTCCATAGAATTTGGCCTATTTCTAGTCACTATACTTTAACGAACTCCTCCTAGGGAATTTGTCTGATCCTCTTCAAATTTGGTCAGTACAATCTCAAGACCATTGTGATTAAAAGTTATCAAAAGCTTTACGTTTGATGGAATGGCTTAGCCGTAGCGGGCGGCTACTTTATGTGATTCCCCATGAAAAAAGCTGATGTAACTCAGCTGGACTTGTTCCAAACGGTCCCAAACTTCTCATGCTTGATAAAACTCATGGCCTGAGGATGTCTACAAGCTAATTTCCCCTAATACTCACAGCGCCACCTGCTGGCCAAAGGAAAACTGCGTTTTGTGACACTCCGCGAGCAAAATGTCGTCTCGCGCGAGCAGAATTCACTCTCACGTGAGCAAAAGTCGCTCGCGGACCTTAAACCCGCTCGCTCGCGAAACTCTAACCCGCTCGCTCGAGAGTCTTTTACCTGCTCGCTTGCGAGCAGCTTTTCCTTTTGACAGTAAGTAGGCGGACCCAGTCGCCATTGTATCTCTACATCTAATTGGTTACAATCCTCGTCTTGGGATAGACCGGATATTACTCTGACACAGACGCTAGGTCTGATAGAGGTGGTTTTCAATCCGCCACTACACACTACTCCACTACATCTCAGCATGTTCTACATTTGTCTGACAGGTTTTGTAAACTTTTCAGACTGTAGAGGCTGATGAAATACAAATGATGTTAATAGAGTTGTTAAATACAACAATTAAAAATGTGTTAAAGTCAAGTTGCTCAGATTGGTTTCAATTCACTCCATTATTCTATTACAGACAATGTGTCTTTGATACTCAAACCTCTCGTGACAAACAGCTCAAAGAAACTCTTTGATCTTAATTGATTAAAACATGATGTGATCATATTTAATCATACTGTTGTGTTTACAGAAGAGATATAATATAGTTGTATATAATATGAGCAACAATTTGGACCTGCTCAAAGATCTGGAGCCAAGATTAGGGACCACTGTTTGTATATTAACTGTTAAATAACTGACAAGTAGTTAGTGGATGAAAAAGTATTCAGATCCTTCACTGCAGTAAACGTACTAATGCCATACTGATGAAACAATAATCCACTACGAGTAAAATACCTGCATTCAAAACCTTAGTCAATGTTATTATCAGCAAAACGTACTTTAAGTGCAGAAAGTAAAAGTACCCATGCAGTAAAATGTACATTATTTTCCCCTGACCTGCAATCTGAAAATCTCCCCCTAGCGTCTGTGTCAGAGTGATATATGGTTTATCCCAAGACGAGGATTGTAACCAATTAGATGTAGAGATACAATGTCCGCCCACTTACTGTCAAAAAGAAAAACTGCTCGCTCGCGAGCGGGTTGAAGCTTCGTGAGTGGCTTTGGCTCGCGCGAGAGTGAATTCTGCTCGCACGAGACGACATTTTGCTCGCAGAGTGATGTAAAAGCGCTCGTCAAAGTAAACTAGAAAATGCATTTCCTGCTGAAAATGTGTTGGAATGCTGAAAGCTGAAATGAATTGTAAAAAAATTGCTGAAAATTAAGAAATGGGAGACTACCCGTCTGAAAAATGTTGAAGCCTGAAAGCATTTAAACTGCACTGATGAAAACCCTTCTCGTTGAAATGTCTAACTATGTTTTGTCTGTAGCTGAAAGTATGAGGAAGAAGAAGGCTTTGAAAGTTGAAGAAGTTTAACAGGATTTGAAGATTTTCTCCATAGAGATCCCATTCAAAAGAAAATGCAAATAGCTTAATATTTCAAAGAATTTAAAGATTACAAATATGAAAAGTCATATCACCCCTCTCCTGAAAGAGCTGAACATTTTGATATTCGAACGGTTTCTGTGGCTTAAAAAATGTCAGCAGTAGTGATATTTGTAATAGTAGTACTAGAAGTTGTAGTTGTAGTAGAAGTATTATTAGTAGTAGAAGTATTAGTAGCATTAGAAGTATTAGTATTTAGAAGAAGTAGTAGAAGTAGTAGTATCAGTAGTAGTAGTAATAGCTGTAGTAGTGGTCATAGTATTTAATATAGTAGCAGTAGTAGTAGTAGTAGTAGTAGTAATAGCTGTAGTAGTGGTCGTAGTATTTAATATAACAGTAGTAGTAGAAGTAGTAGTAGTAGTAATAGTAATGGCAGTAGTAGTAGTACTAGTAGCAGTTGTACTAATAGCTGTAGTAGTATTAGTACTGGTAGTAGCATGAATAGCAGTAGTAGTAGTAGCAGTTGTAGTATAAGTAATTGTAGTAGTGGTAGTAATAGCAGTAGTGGTAGTAATAATATTGATGGTAGCAGTAGTAGTAGTAGTAATAGTAGCAACAGCAAAAGTTGTAGTAGTAGTAGTAGTAGTAATACTAGAAATATTAGCAGCAGTAGTAGTAGTTGTCGCAGTATTAGTAAGAGCATTCATTATTTCAACAAAAAAGCCTAATTTTGAGCTTAATGTTTAAATAGTTAATACATGGGGCTTTTATTTTTGAAAGGGTGGGGCTGGGTGGGGGAGAGAGGAGGAGGAGACATAATCATAATGTTTGACACATAAACAGAGGTTATTAAATGTCAGGCTTCATCACAAGCATTCCAGTTAGAATTCACTCTGTGGGGCTTTTATTTTAAAATGGGGTGTGTGTGTGTGTGGGGGGGTCCTCTAAAGATCTCTAAGAACCTGAATAATTGTATGAGAGACACACACACAGAGAGAGAGAGAGAGAGGAGTGCGTGTGTGTCTGTGAGTCTGTGTGTTTATCAACATCACTAATTAGCTTAATCAGAAACACCTGTGTCCTTGCAGCCTTTTCATGGAGATAAAACAGGGAAACACCTCTCAAACAAATCCTCAAAACTCCCATAACCGTAGCTCCTATTGCTCCGATATTAATAAATGAGAGGAAGGATGAATTGAAGAACAGATCCTGTAAAAATTGTGTCTATAGTGTAAAAAATGTGGCTAAACTGGCGATCTAGAAATGGGGTACCAAGTTCTGTGGAAGATGTTTTTGAAGCAAAATTTAACATTGGTGTCTATGGAGCAGAAAGTTGGTTTTCTTCTCAATTACAGGCTTCTGTGCCAAATGTGTAAATCTGTGGGATTCCACAGTCATTTGTCTACGACAAGGACAAGATTAGCTACTTTTAAATCCACAAATTATGCCTGAAGAGTGAAGATTGTGGACTCGGTGGCAAAAGACAAATGTTTTTTTCACAAGAATCTCAAGCTGCTCTTCACTCTAGCGGTGACATCACGCACTCTAAGCTCCGCAATACACACCCATTATAAAGTCAGAAAAGGGCTGAAAAAATCATAAAAGTTAAAATGGGACAGTTTAAAAAGTTTAAAATATATCAAAAAGCTGAATTATGTGGCAATAGCTGAGGGTTTTCACAACATTTGAAAGTTGAAATGGTGTCTGTAGCTGAAAGTATGAGGAAGTAGAAGGATTTGAAAGTTGAAAAATATTCTCCATAGACATCCCATTGAAAAAAAAGTTGCAAAAAGCTTAATAATTCAAAAAGTTTAAAGATTATAAATATGAAGAGATATAGCACACTTCTCCTGAAAGAGCTGAACATTTTGATATTTGAACAGTTTCTGTAGCTTAAAAAATGAAGAAGCAGAAGAGTTTAAAAAACAGGGGACGGAAGAAATATAATAAAAAGAAGTATAAAGAGAAACAGGATAACAATAGTTGGAATTCCAACAAATACGTGCGCGGCTGTTTGATTTTCGCGCGCGCATGGATCTCATTTGCGCTCTCGGATTTTGACAGTGATTTTCCTTCATAATTGTGACCTCTGCAGATTGAGCCACTGACCTTAAACCCCTCTAGCTGCTCCAAACTATTATTTGTATGAATGCAGGTCTTATTTTTCTGTAAATCTGATAGTGAAAGTTGTGTATTTGTAAGGATGGGATTAAGGAATGTCCATCGTGGATGCGCATGTGTGTGTCTTGGGCTGCACACAGAGTGTGATCTTCCTCTGGAAGAGTTTCTTGAGTGTCTTCAAAAAGAAGCAGATGTGTGTGTGATGTTTGTGTGTGTGTGTGTGTGTGAAAGAGAGAGAGGGAGGTAGAGAGAAGTACGGGGCTGTGATTAAATGCATGTGTTTGGTCATGGGTCTGACTTCAGTGTGTGTGTGTGTTTGTCTGAGGGACTTCTTCTAAACTGTCAAATGTGTCTTTTTCTACAATGACTGTCAATGTGAATGTTACATACTCAGCGAAGAACACTGCTAAAGATTTGCACTTATAATCGATAGCCCTAGATTAGGGTTTAAAATCATAAGGCCTTTAGTATTTCAAACTAAATATCTTTGGACAGTGGAATACTGTGAGCACCTTAAATTAAATCCCTTTCACCTCCATCGTACTGGAGTGGAGGCACAAATCTGAGAGACCAATTTTGAGATTCTTTTCACATTATAACAAGATATTTTTGTGTTCTTTGTTATTACTAAATACAAGTGAATCCAATTTTAACAAGAAACGTTTCTTGTTGTGACAACATAGCAATTCTATCTCTAAGTAAGTCATATTACACAATGCAACAAAAAACCTTTCTTGTTATAATATGATAACTTGGTAAAACGTCCATATGTTATAATAAGTAGATCAAATATTCTGTCATAATAACCTTTAACCCAGCTTCACATCGACTATAAAAATTGACCATTTTCTTGTTATCTATTATATCATATCATCCAATTATATCAAAAACTAATTCTTATCATTTAAAAAATATATATAATTCTTTTTGTAATGATACCTTTTCCCATTGGACTTTGATATGGATTTGTCTCCCTGTCGATGAGTGCCTTTAAACACGTATTAGAATCCTGGTTTGGATTTAGGATATGGCCTTTACATCAGGGGTTATCAAAGTTTGACATTGTGGGCAAACCTACGGTTTACATGGAACATGAGAAACCTGGCATTCATATCTCTATGATCATAACAGTATCCAGATTCTAAACAGGTCACAAAAAATAGACCCTTCATTTCAACCAGAACTCATCACATACTTTTACTCACTGCCATTGTTGCAACCCGGCTCAAAAGCTGCAACATGGATGGGAGACCAGACGAGTTTCCATCCTGAAAGACAGAAAGAGACAGCAAACAGGACACAGACCCCAAGTGGAAGGGAGGAGTTGTCACTATCTAGATAAGACTGTTTAAGAAACTTCACTGTCTTTATACTTCAGGTACCACAAAACACCATCATCAGCATCTCATATCAGTTGTTGTGTGTGCGTGTGCGTGTGTGTGTGTGAGAGAGGCTGACGGAGGGAGATTTCTTGCTGTGTATCCTCTTCCTCTGATAGCTCTGTCATCTGGTTGCCTGCCAACCACAAGTCGTCTATGATGATGATGACGATGACGATGACGATGATGACGATGACGATGAGTGGGGGAAGATAGAGATAGATGTGTGAGAGGAGATGAGGCGAGAAAAGAACAAATACAAAACAACAGTGGCTGATGGGATGGTCCACCCGCATCCAATTAGCTTGCGAATGTGTGTGTGTGTGTGTGTGTGCATGTGCAATGAATGCCTGTAAGGCCGTGGAGGGCCATGTATTTTATAGCTGGGCCTTCACTGCTATCCTACTATAGTTGAACCACCTCCTAATAACCTCATTATGACGCCACAGTTACGATTATTATTTGTTTTGTGTAAAAAACGCATATTCGCATAACACTGCAACATTTGACAAGTGAAATAAAAAGTTGAATGAAGCTTAACACCTTTGAGGGTTACAAATACACTAACTGCAGAGTGCAGATACATGAATACGCGCATGACCCGGTGCTGCGTCATTAACAGACAATGCATATAGTCAAAATCAATGTAATTAACACAATGACAAGAACAAACTCACAAGAACCAGTCACATATATTTATATGACAACATAGCAGGTCGAATAACATAAAACCCAAACGATTCAACAGGCCTCTGCACATTTCATAGGGCCGAAATCTGATTGGATAAAACAAGCTGTGCTGGAAGCAGCGCCGCAGACTGGAAGCAGTCTTCAAGCCACTAGACGGTTTCAATTTGAAACATCTATGAAGGAAGGGCTGTGTTTTATTGATAGCAGCTTTACAGTAATCGAAAACGCACGACAAACAGAAACAAATCATATTAGTGAATGAAAACATTACCTCTGTTAAAAAGAGAAAGTGACAGCAGCAGAGTGGTGAATGACATGACTGCTGTCGTTGTCACACTACTCAGCCTCCCGGGGAAGGCTTATGCCAGGGTGCTGGAAAGGAGGCTCCGACCGTTTGTCGAACCTCAGATTCAAGAGGAGCAATGCGGATTCCGTCCCGGCCGTGGAACAGTGGACCAGCTCTTTACCCTCGCAAGACTATTGGAGGGGTTCTGGGAGTTTGCCCAACCAGTCTACATGTGCTTTGTGGACTTGGAGAAGGCTTTCGACCGGGTCCCTCGGGGGTTCTTGTGGGGGGTGCTGCGGGAGTATGGGGTGCCGGACCCATTACAACGGGCGATCCGGTCTCTGTACGACTGCAGTAGGAGCTGTGTCCGCATTCTCGGCAATAAGTCAGACACGTTCCCGGTGGGTGTTGGCCTCCGCCAGGGCTGCCCTTTGTCTCCGGTCCTGTTCGTGACTTTCATGGACAGGATATCTAGGCGCAGCTGGTGGGTGGAGAACGTCAGGTTCGGGGGTCTCGGGATCGCCTCTCTGCTGTTTGCAGATGATGTGGTTCTGTTAGCCTCCTCGGATCGTGACCTCCAGCATTCACTGAGGCGGTTTGCAGCCGAGTGTGAAGCGGCGGGGATGAGAGTTAGCACCTCCAAATCTGAGGCCATGGTGCTCTGCCGGAAACCGGTGGATTGCTCCCTCCAGGTGGGGATGGAGTGCCTACCTCAAGCGAAGGAGTTCAAGTATCTCGGGGTCTTGTTCACGAGTGAGGGTAAGATGGAGCGGGAGATCGACAGGCGGATCGGTGCGGCTGCAGCAGTAAAGCAGGCGCTGCACCGGACCGTCTTGGTGAAGAGGGAGCTGAGCCGGAAGGCAAAGCTCTCAATTTACCACTCGGTCTACGTTCCTACCCTCACCTATGGTGACGAACTCTGGGTCGTGACCGAAAGGACAAGGTCGCAGCTACAAGTGGCTGAAATAAGCTTCCTCCGTAGGGTGGCCGGGCTCAGCCTTAGAGATAGGGTAAGGAGCTCGGTCATCAGGAGGAAGCTTGGAGTCGAGCCGCTACTCCTTCGCGTCGAAAGGAGTCAGGTGAGTTGGTTCGGGCATCTAATTAGGATGCCTCCTGGACGCCTCCCACTGGAGGTTTTCCAGGCACGTCCAACTGGGAAGAGACCCCGGGGAAGACCCAGAACACGCTGGAGGGATTACATCTCCCAGCTGGGCTGGGAACACCTCGGGATCCCCCAGAATGAGCTGGAACATGTTGCCGGTGAGAGGGAGGTCTGGGTCAGCCTGCTTGGCCTGCTGCCACCGCGACCCGACCCCCGATAAGCGGAGGAAA
Organism: Anarrhichthys ocellatus; assembly: GCF_004355925.1. Taxonomy (NCBI): domain Eukaryota; kingdom Metazoa; phylum Chordata; class Actinopteri; order Perciformes; family Anarhichadidae; genus Anarrhichthys; species Anarrhichthys ocellatus. The sequence goes on along the minus strand of NW_022280109.1, from coordinate 1,380,052 downwards.
ATGGATGGATGGATGGATGCTGTCGTTGTGTTGGTGGAAATATGTGGAAATGGACATTATGTAGAATTGAATAAAAAGACAAAAGGTAAACATGTAGGAAGTGTTGAGTTTGATTTTCAAACATCATTAGTGAACTATGCAGAATAAGGGAATGCCGGAGAAACATAAAGTAGACGAGGGACAGTTTATAAAATAGATCTAATGAATTAGAATGAATAAATAGACTAACGTTCTGTCTTCCAGGACAGTGGCGTTTTTAGTGCTTTTCTGTTACAGAGCATGTTTAAGGATGCAGAATTTTCCTCATCAGTTGAAGGAAGTCTAAAATTGGGACTACTGTTTGCTTTTGATGTATGAATAGGATAATTCCGTAACAGAAAAGTAAAAAACAAAACTTCAGTTTCATAATTAATTTGACAGGGCAACTAAAAAGGAACAAAAAAAGAGCTGTGGGAAATATTGATTTTATTTTAGATTTATAAAATTATCATGGAAAAAACTTAAATAAGTCTTACAGAATTAAGTTCAATTTACTTTATTGGCCATCAAGGCATTTTTTAAATGTATTTTTGTCCAATAAAGGTAATTCTATAGCCTTGGGGCGATAGCTACTGTACATTGCGATGGTCTGTCTTGGATGCAAATTAATCGTTTGCTAAACCCCTCCCCCGAACAGCAATCCTCCAATCGTACCTTAGCTTAGCTGGTCTATCTGTGCATGTTGAAGCGGTGTGCGCGGGGCTGTAGTAAGATGACAGTTGTCATTTCAACCAAAATGACTGTTGCTGGCTGGAAAATGAATCTCTGAAATCAATGAGCCATTGTTTCAAAGGTTTTGAGTTAATCTGCCACTGTTATCGTTTAAACTGCATATATGCTATGCAAGAACAAAACGATTAACAGGCACATTAACAGTAACTGAGGGGGGTGGGGCTTAGAGCACAGTCAATTGTGACACCTTTTGTCACATATGTAATCATTCTATACAGAGCAGGGTTTAGTCCACTCAGTGTAGTGTAAGAGCAAACAGCATCAACAGCGAAAGCACATCAGAAAACAGGGAGATTTCTTACTGAAATATACTTATAAAACAGGACATTTGGAGTAGAGGCCTGTCTCTAATATAAGCCTCTCTGTCAGCAATTTAGGTAATTAAAGGTCTCTGCACCATACAATACAGTTAAGAAACCTGTAATATGCACAAAAGTCCTGTTGTGATACAAATATAAGGAGCCATTTTTTTGAGTTAAAAAAAACAATCGGTGATCATCCTCCATGCATGGTTTATACCCACACACACAGTTCCTTTGAGTTTAGAGGTTAATGGTTTGTGTTTAAAGGTCAGCCGGTGGGAGGGTTGCCAACAGGAGCACAGTCCTCTAATCTAAAAAAAAATGTATTCTGAAGGGCATTTTTTATGCAGCGGAGTTATTCCAGCATTTACGGCACTTGTTCAGCGGTGCAAGAAAAACACCGACCAATGCGTTGTGAATCACATCACGTGATAAAGCTCAGCCAATCAAATATGGGTATTCTCACAAGTTTCCTGACTTGAGTGAGATGTACACACACCGTGACACACGGGGAAGAGACGAGGATATAGACAGCAGAGCAGGACTATTGTAGTGTGTGTTGTGAAAATCAAATCATAGGATGATTTCCAAAAGAGAAAAATGGCCAGAGAGACCAGAGTCATTAGACTCTGACTGGACAGACTCGTATAAGTGAATTCTTCCAACACTAATTTCTCTTTTTAGAAGATGTGAAAAATATAATATTGTGGCTTTTTTAATTGACCCTGAATGAACTGAATTTGAAGTTGCAGGGCAATTCAGTGAAAATAACTTTTCTAATATGAATTGTGTTACGTAATTTATTTTAGACTTCTTGAATATATATATATATATATAATTTGGGTCGTGGCTTGTCATTGAGGGGTGATAGTGGGTCCCGCAGCCAGACCAGTTGAGAACCACTGGTTTAGACTGTGCCCGCTTATTTGATTGCTTCATGTGGAAAAATCCAAAGCTTGACAAGTCAATAGACAGCAGACGGTTAATAAGAATTATTAAGTGTAGGTAAGTAGGTATGCATCAACAATATCAGTGGCTAAAAGCATGGACCAGACCATATATGATTATTAAAACCTAAGTGTAGGTCTGACCCTCTGGAATGCTTTAAACATGACATTGAATTCCGTGTGCTTTGCCTCCCCAGGACCCCAGGTTTAATGCTGAGGTGGACCTGATCACAGGTTACAAAACCCAGAGTATCCTTTGCCTTCCCATCAAGAACCACAGAGATGAGGTAAGTCAATATACACTGGAGCTGTACAGCTTGTGTTTACCAACTTACAGGAGGTGTGATGTTATAGTAAACCAGTAGTATAGTGGTTTATCTAAAGGGACACCAGTATTTTTGTTTGTCAAGCCCAGTGTGATATGAACAGGCAAAGAAGGCTGATGTGTATAAAGCCAGCTTTAGAGAAATGATGGGAATCTATATGACAATGTCCACTTACTAGCGTCTTCCAGATCTTTCAACAACATTTCATGGTCATCTTCAGCAAATGGACTTTTGCTTGGTTGTGATGGAGATGGCTCAATTGTCATTATGTATGTGCAGCATGCATATACATAAAGTATTGAACTCCATCTAGTGGCAACTGCGTAATCTCCATGACAACTGAGAAAACTCCATCCACTGAGGAAGACCATAGGATGCAGGTGAACATTCCGAAAAAAGCTCTTAAGTAGACCTTGAGTTGGTCTAACTAAATACATGTTTTGATTTTCAGAATTTGGTTCTTGCTGTTTGTGGGTGGGCAGCTAGCTATTATGGCTGTATGGCATTTGCAATCGAGATTTGGTATATTCTTCTTGCTTTTACAAGTTGCTATTAGCTGTACCTAGGCTGCTTCAGTGTTTGTGCTTTTGCAGTTTCTGTTTGTGTATGGTAGTGTGATTTAGTTTCACTTGGCCAATTGCCCTGTTAAGTGCCAGGAGAGTGGCTTGCACTCCTGGCAGACAATGAGCAATCAGTAGGTAGCTGTCCTTAACCACTGCTGGTGATTGGAAGCGAAAGCTTCCAAGCTTCCAAGTCTGTCAGCTTCCAAGTCTGTCCTGGCCCCACAGTGGTGGAATGAACTCCCCACTGACTTTAATTCAGTTTTAACTAATTAATTGCGTCCTTTTCCAATACAAAGCTTTAGCTATGGGAGCCCTGTTGACAGGATTTCTGGTTGCCTTGAGATTGTTCATTAGAAATCTTATCAACAATCTTGTGCATCAGTTAAAAAACAATGTGTTGTTTTTAATATTTACATTCACATTGTGTATATAATACAAATCAAGACATTATATTTACAAATCATTGATAACCACTTCTGTGTTTGTCCCTGCTGTACAACTTTTCATCATCTTTTCCTGTTGTGTTTTCTCTGTCCAGGTAGTTGGAGTGGCTCAGGCTATCAATAAAAAATGTGGGGAGGACAGTGCCTTCAGTGAACAGGATGAAAAGGTCAGTAAAGTCCACCAGTTCACCTGCAAGAACCATGTCTTGTTAATGTGTCTAAATTCAGAACGTTAGAAAGATGTTGGTAATAGATTTTGCTTTGTGCTGAGGGGTTGGACAGACTGATAACAGAAGCATAACCGTAGCTCTCCTGACCCGTGACAAAATGTGTCTCCTAGATACATTGAATATAGAACTGTCCCACCTGCGTGGGTCCTTCCTCGTATCATCTGGCATTTCCTTTCTCCTCAGGACTTCTCAGCCTATTTAGCCTTCTCAGGCATCGTCCTGCACAACGCTCAGCTCTACGAGACATCGCAACTCGAAAACAGACGCAATCAGGTGGGTCAGTGTGAATGTGTCTGAAGGTGTGTGTACGCCGCAGAGACACACTTTGTAACATGATGCATTCTTCTGTGTGCAACTTCTGTGTGTGTGTGTGTGTGTGTGTGTGTGTGTGTGTGTGTGTGTGTGTGTGTGTGTGTGTGTGTGTGTGTGTGTGTGTGTGTGTGTGTGTGTGTGTGTGTGTGTGTGTGTGTGTGTGTGTGTGTGTGTGTGTGTGTGTGTGTGCGTGTAGGTGCTATTGGACCTGGCCAGTCTGATCTTTGAGGAGCAACAGTGTCTGGAGGTCTTACTGAGGAAAATCGCAGGAACCATCCTGTCCTTCATGCAGGCCCAGGCTTGTACCGTCTTCATCGCTGATGACGACTCCATGGTCAGCACACACACAATAAAAAGAGGAATAAAGAATAGGATAACAATATTTGGAATGCTTAACAGCATTCCAACAATTAACTGTCATACACAGGGAGATTGATAGATGAGCTTGGTTGCAGTATTCCAAATCTTGGTTAAGGCTTCCAAAAATCAACTGCCGTTCAGCAACTCCAGTCTACTTATATTGAACCTGTACTTGGATTCAAACATTCCAAACATTAAGAAGTCTCTAAAAAAAAAAGTACCAGTAATATGCACACACATCTAGACAGGACACATTGAAATACCGCAGCAAATGTACTTGCTTTTGTCAATAGGCGTTTCTAAATTAGCAGTGTCTCTCAGGGAGCACTCTAGCTGCTTCTGACCTATGTTGGTTCTGGTCAACATTCTCCTTCTGCTTTTCAAAGCTCTCTGTTTTTCAAACCCAGACAGGCCACATGAGCAAAACATCAGATGACGCTTTTGGTGGGGCAGCAGATTTTCACTTTCTCCACTTTCTGGAAGGGTATAGGCAGGTATATCATCTTATAAGTCTTAAAATACTCGAGTAAGTGTGGCACATTGCAGTAATTTAAACTTGAGCAAATTTTTGGCCAATATGTAAATACTGGATGTCACCCATTGGTTTGTGGATTACGGTTTTGAAGTCTCAAGTTCAGCATCTTTACCGTCACCATCTCGTTTTTTTGGAATCGGAAGTGACATGAAAGGGTGGAGCTAAGCACAACCGAATGCTGAAGAAGGCATAAGCTCACCAAAATGTTAAAATGTACTTTTATGAAGTGAAAACTCACTGGGAAAGAGTTGCATGACAAAAACAAGGACAAAACCCAGGCCACAATGAGAAAGTGGCGGCCTGTCAATCACAAGGTAGCCCCGCCCCTAAAGCATCCCCTGCTTTATGGTCTGTTTATGGTCTCTAAATGGACCATAATGTACTAAATGAACATCATGCTGTATTGAAGAAGACTTGAAACTAGAGATTGAGACCATAAACTCATGTTTACAATGTTTACTGAGGTAATAAATCAAGAGAGAAGTAGAGTCATTTTCTCATAGACTTCTATACAACCAGACTTCTATTTTTCAACGAGGTCGCTCCTCGTTGAAAAATTGCAAGTTTCAGACACTTTTACGTTGGCTTGTCAGACCCAGAAGTTGCGGCCTGCTACATACACATACATATAGATCCTTGCTTTATTGCTATTAAATTAATTAATTGTATTATTGAAATGCTGGATCTGAAAACAATAACAGTATAAATCTCAAAAATATCAAAATAAGGTGTACTTAGGTCCACCTACAAGCTTTTTCTGGTGCTTTGAACGCATTTGGCCTTCATCTGCAAATGATGAATACTGAACTAATTCTAAATTGGTTCAGTTTTGATTGGGGTTGGTTTAGATTCCTCATCACTGATGAAGACTTTGAGATGGCATTGAAAGCTCTGGAAAAATGCAAGTGAGTGGGCCTTGAGTTATTTTTTCTGTCACTTTTAGTTGTTTGGAGGAACACACATGTACTTTTTGAACATATAGCATATAACTCTAGTTCAAGGGGAACTTTTAACCACATCACAAATAATTCATCAATGAACCTCTCATTGTTTGAATTCAGTTTGCTGACAGAGGGTTATTTGTCAAATGCTTTCGGGAGGGATTTCCTATTCTTGGAAAAATCAGGTCCGTACCATTATGAAGTCATATTGGAACCTTTGTTTCTCTGACAGTACTGCTTATTTTAGGCCTGATGTGTATGTCTATATCTGCATAAGAAATGTGTCCTGCACACACACACACACACACACAAACACACGCACATCCTTCAATACAACTTCCAGTCATTCTTAACAATTGTTTTAACACATTTATTACCATCAATCATGGTCTGATGTCCTCATGGTCAAGTTACTGCAAATACCTTTATTGAATATCATGTTATTGTACGTACTGATGCTACAAAATGTCAACTTCAATGCACATTATTGCCCATTTAGCAGTGGATGGGTTTTTATTTTAATTTCATTGGTAATGAAATATTTTTGTTTAAGTTTTTCCTTTATCAATCTTTTAATCAGTAAATATCCAGCCATGCAGGATGTCTTATTTCTCTGGCATTATTAATATTTTCCAATAAACATTTAAGTCATTTTCAATCCCACCACCAATTCCAACAACAAGATATCGGTTTCGCAAATTATCAACTACATTGCCAATTTACCATTCAATATTTGTGTTGAGGTCCGGGTGAACTGGATGGGGAATGCAATGCCATTGAAGTGGTTTATATTAGGTTACAAATAATTGTTGTTTAACTTTCTCTGGGTTTTACAGTATTACGTATAACCAGGTTAGACGTGCTGTGACGAAGGCTCTTGTTTGAACATTGCATTACAAACTGGCACACAGCAAAAAACTGAAATTCTGAGAAATGCAACGTAGAAAACCTGGTTGGTTTCAGGCACTTTGGACGAAACAACATAGCAACATAGCTCGTCTCTTTGATCCATGTCTTCATAACAGACAGAATTGACTCCTGCAACAGCATTCCTTATGGCACATAATCTAAAGTGCTAAATAAACTACACAAAGTACATCCAGAACTCTGTTGCTCTGCTCACCCATTCCCACTCCCGTGATCACATCACCTCTGTCCTCCAGAACCTCCACTGGCTCCCTGTCCCACAACAGATCCAATTCTAAGCCTTCTTCTGTCAAAAAGCCTTCCATAACCAGGAGCTTACTCCCCAAATACATCTGAAATGTACCTACCGGTCCATGTTAAAATTTTAGTTCAAAACTCATCTTTAAGAACTGCATTTAATGTGTGATTAATTATTGTGTTGAATATTTTTAGTGTGTTTTTTTATTTGATAGTTTTAACAGGTGTAAAGTGGCTTTGAGTGCTATGAAATGCTCTCTATGAATACATATCTTATTATAATTATGCTCCGTAGCAGGCTAATCTGGCCCTACGGTGTTGATCCAGAGAAACAGAATGTTGTTGATGATGTGAGCACCACAAACTAAATTCTGTTTACTTCCATTGAGTTGAGGTTTAGGCAGAAGTCTCATTGATAGATACTTCTAAACCTCGACAAATATAACAAAGTTACCTGGGTTAAGAGTCAAGATGCTTTATTTCATGTATGTACTGAGCTCCATAGGCTTTATTATACAGTGTGCATGTGTGTGTGTGTCCCTCACATGACCTCAGCATTGCCAGACCAGCTGTCTCCCTTTCTTTTATATCCCTCCCCGCTTCTCTCTCTTGTCTCTTTCCTTACTAAACATTTACTCTGAGATTAAGGACTTTTACAAGCCTTATCTGCCAGACGGCTTTCTATATACAGGTGTCAGCGTTAAATGTCTGCAGTTTCTCAAGTGGACCCAGGTCTTTGGATTTTAACGTAACCTTTACCCTAGGAAAGGAGCTTTCCTGTAGGAAGTCTAATGAATGACAGTGCTGGTCTTTAACACTCAAACGTACCAACAATAACACAGGAGTTTTCAAGATGTTGGTCTGCGTTGGCTCACTGTATTTTACTGCAGTGTGTGGCATCTGTTTAGAAACAGTGATGTGCTGTGTGTTTTGTTAGTATGTGTTTGCATCTGTCCATAATGCACTATGTCTGAGCGTGCCAGAATGTGTGTTTTGGTGTGTGGATGATGTGTGATTGGGTTTGACATCTGGCTCTCTACTGGGAGCGTTATGTTCTTCCTCCTTGACTACAGGTGTCCTGAACATATAAGGTGTACACGTTGAATCAATCTACAGTTGTTGAACAGCAAACCTACTGTTTTCTTCCACTCATGATTCATATTTGGTTTTCTGATCTGAAACCTCTAGCACTTTGTGAGGCTGAAGTTAGACATGGAGGTGCTTTTAGCCAAATGCTAAAATCGACATGCTAACCGTGAAAATGTTAGCATGGTAATTCAGATTTGTTTTTAAGAAGAAATTCGTAAAATTCCAAACTTGAAGTATAAAGAACAACTTTTACTTCAACTATATTGTGAGACCGACATGTTTCGGCCTGTGGCCTTTTATCAGGCACATTGATAGGCACACACCTTGAAAGTAGGTGAAGTTGTGGAAGAAATACTCTGCTTCTACAATTCTGCGAGACACTCACCAGAGAAGAACAACCCCCCATCAACAGCCCAGATGATGGCCAAAAGTGAAAATATGTTGGTCTCTAGTTAGAAAGCTAACATTTGCTTCTACCCACAACTAGTGTTGAGGCTAATGGGAATGGCTTTAGTTCGCAAGTATTTGGTCATAAACCAAAGTATTAAACAAAAATGAAGTTTTTACTTTTTGGTGATGGTAGAGTTATTATGACGCATCCTTTGGGCAACATGAATGGCTGTACCAAATTGCATGGCAATCCATCCAGTAGTTCTTCAGATATTTCTGACTGGAATAAAGTAGAAGACCAACATTGGTATCCCTTGAGCCACACTTTTACCATGGCTGACACTACTTGGTTCAGGCTGGTCTCATCCAGCATTCGTAGCAATATCTACGAAAAATAATGCACCGCAAGTTGTAGGTATCTCAAAATGTTTTGTATCCACGTAATCTTGAACGAGGACTTATAAAGACCTCTAAATCAGACACCGCACGGGCTTGAGGGGAGGTGGATGGGTCCAACAAACACAGTTTGTTCTCCAAGTTAAAGTTAATGGTTTTGTCTGGCACCTCCTTAGTTATTTTAACACAAACAAATGATCTGTTCCTAAACCTAACCAAGTAGTTTTGTTGCCTGTGAAGATGAAAGCAAATTTTTTCCAAGAACCTATGCATGTAGCGAGCAGAAATTTACACGTGTTCTACGGTTTTGTAGGAAAACAGATGAAAAATGAGGAGCACATTTTTGTAGAATATAATACGAACCGTTGTATGAGGATCAGTGGTGGGCCGTCAGGGCCAGCTAAGCCTTCTCTGCTGGCCTAAACAGAATCACAAAGTTATAGCTATTTTGTAATTTAATAATTTTTCACAAATACACTACATGTATTATAATTATTTTTCCCCATTAGCTTATTTTCTCATTGCACAGCTCCTGTCTTCCTCTGTTGCTCTGCTTCCAGCCTGCAGCGCTGCTTCCAGCACAGCTTGTTTTAAGGAGAGCTTTTATCCAATCAGATTCAGCACCTATGTCTCTACGTAAGGAGAGAGGCCCGAGGCCCGAGGCCCGCTAGAGAGCCTTTGCAGATTAAAGTAAATGGGGACGATATTGTTGATTGTCATAGTCTTCAACCAATCAGATCTTTAGTTTGACATGTTGGGCGTATTCTTTGACGTGCCAGTGGTACCCAGGTAGCCTCCTAAGTACGTCTGCATTAACGTGTGCCGTGATTGGCCAGTGGGCCAGTGTGACTTTTGTCAAACAGAAAGCTAGATAGCAGATCTTAGTGTTTAGTAAGAGTTCAGTTTGAAACATATGAAAGAGAAGTTATGACATTTTTAGCATTTTGCTTGGTGTTGATTCTTTTTTTTTTTTACCTAGCTTTGTTTTTTTAACACAATGGCTGAAGGAGGAGAAACGGATTTGGGAGTTACTGACTTTGTTAACAAAGAAAGGAGGATGGACTTTGTCTTTAAGTGAACAGCAGCTTTGGTAAGTGAACTGCTTTTGTTTTTTTACATCTGCAGTAGCGTTACTACTGTGTTCATTTGTCTATCGTGTCGTTTTTATGAATAATATGAATGGCTCGTGCGCTAGCGCTGCAGTGTTGCCGGATTGATTTTGTCATGCTTGACATTTTATGTTGTCGTATAAATATATGACAATATTTACATTACATTGTTTCTGACTTCTCTGTTAATGACGAAGCATCCCGTCATTGCAGGGTTATTTCGGATATTTGATTCTCTTTGAATCAGCAGAGAACAGCTAACTGCTATTGTTTCCCCGCTAGCCTCCCTGAACACACGTGCGGACCTCAGCTGTTTTTTGTTATTGTTCCGGGTTGAAAAGGTCACACAGCCCGTTGTCTGTTACGTGAGCGCAGTCCACAATTTAAGCTTCTGCATTTTCCAAAAGCACTAGTATTATTCAAACGTCTTGTTCGGTTCGTAAGCCTCGTACCGAACGGTTTAATATGAATATGTGTATTATTACACCCCTAGAAACAAATAACCGTGGCATCATGACACCACAGTAGGACAGCACAGAAGGCCCAGGCATAAAATGCACGGCCCGCCACTGATGAGGATACTGTAAGGATTACAAGTACATGAATCAAAAAGCACGACACAGAGACAGGGTACAAGTATAGTTTACTTGAGTACAGGCAGGGTCAAAATCAGGAGGTCCGTCAAAAAGGCAAACAAATCCAACAAGGGGAAGGCAGATAGTCCAAGGTCGAAAAAACAGGCAGGCAGGGTCGGCACAGGCAGATCAGGAATAGTAACAAGGATAACGCTGGAGAGCTTGGCAGTAACACACAAGACAATCTGGCAGGGATCAAGTGCACGTGAGCGGACCTAAATAGTGAGGGACTAATGAGGGAATGGGCTGCAGGTGAGATGGGCGTGGAAGACCAGGTGAGGGAATGAGTGATAATAGGGTGTCGGTGGCAGGACCTGAAACGACAGGAGAGTTAGAGAAACAATCTAAGATGATGTGGAATTTGTGACAGGTATGTTGCTTGGTTATGGTTAGAGAAAGATTGCAGTCATGGTTACAAGAAACCAATGACTGTTAGTTAGACACAGGTTGCAAAATGGTTTCTTGTGTCAAAGTTATAAGCTTTGATGACCTGAACTTCTCCTTGAAATGATTTCGCAAAAGAATTGTCTACTTCTGCCTTTGCTTATTAAGAACCATACTTGCAAGTACAACTGCAACAGGTTATTTGCTATGAAAGCATCTGGTTAGGACGGTGTCAGACTTCTTTCCTCATGTTTTCTTTCTTCAATGCTTGGCTCCACTACACATAAATCATTGTGTTATGGATTGAGAAAATGACTGGAGCTCCATGATATAACGTGAACAGACTGCATGAGATTGATATATCTGCCACAGATGCTGATAACTGCATGCAAAAACCCTCACGTACATAACCAGAAAAAACATTCTTTGACCTTCCTTGACATGTAAAACCTTGACTGATGCTTCCAAAGAAGACCAGCGAGATTTATTTCAATATTCCTACATGCAGGAAAGAAAATTCCATTATCTTGTGTTATCCTGTTATAAACTTTATTGCTTGACAGAGACACCAATGAATGTCATAACATTGCCAGGTCTCTTTTCTGTTTAAAACAGCTTTATTACCCTCACCTAGATCAGGATGAACTAATGCGATAGAGTGAAAGTGTGTGTATGTGCATGCAAGGGTAGAGGGGAGATTTTTCCAAAACCAAGAAGCCTTGTCCATCTTTAACATCCTGTCCCCACATCTTAAAAACGAAAAAAAGGATCCATTGCGAGGGTTTGGGAGTGCAGGTTGAGAGAAAACAAGTCCTTATAAGGTTGGGAAATATGAAACGAGCACTGGAATGTCGAAATAGAATCCCTCTGACAAGGCTTGATGGGTAATAACACCTTGGAGAAGTTATTTAGGCAGTGTGTGCGATACCACTGCTTAACTTACAGTATTTGGATGTTGGGATTAGCGGTAATGACTTAATTGGAGGGAATGATATGTTGATTTGGAAAGAAAAGATGCAGGGTAGACCTGCAGCAAAGCACGTAAGACATTTTTATGAGGTTAGAATCAAGACCAATTAAGACCCTGTATTTATTCATCTGTTGCCACCTGATTGAATGAAACGGTATTATGCCAAGTACATTTTGCCCCCAAGCAAGTCATAGCAACAGTGCTCAGACTGTAAAACCTTAGTCACTAACTTGTTTTTAATCTTTTTGCAGAACTCCTTCTCCAGTGTCTTTTATATGGAATACGAGGAGCTACGTGAAGTCCTCGATGCCCCCAAAAGGTAAGGTCTTCAACTGAAAACCGTTATTTAATTAAATAATCAATGCACATTGACCTTGAGACCTACTCCATCTGTTTCTACCAGTTATTAGCGCTAATATTTCCTTGAATTTGCAAACCACCCCAGAGAGGCCCTTAGATGAGGTTTGTGTAGCAGGCACTTGCATGAGGAGTCATTATCATCATACAGCATATTCACAGAGGGAGAATCAGAAAAAAGGTCGTAAAAGTCTCATCGTGCCCAATCTTGTATTTCAAGACTAAAGACAAGACGGAGCTGCTCAGTCCAACTCTCATAAGTTTGTAGAGCTGATTTGCAGTCCCATGGGATCTTCATCAGATAATTGACTTTCTTCACCTGCCAAATAACCAGACATTTGATCGCCAGCTTTCAGCTCTTAGCTCCTTTTCTTAGCCAGGCTCTTCTGGCTCATTACACTATCTTCAGGGTTCATTTGACGGCTCCTCAATCACACCCTCTTTATCATGATGAAGTGGTCCCCTTTGACTGTCTTTGAGGCAGTCGAGACCTTTCCAAGTGGATATAACAGTCGTCAGTCACGCACACAGACACAGTGGTTTTGAGGTCAACAAGCACTCTTATTGCATGTGACAGCTAAATGAGTTGCATGTGGAGTAGCCCCAGTCCGAGCCTCAGTCTCCCCAGTCCTGTTTCCCTGAGCCCTAGTCTGAGCCTCAGTCCCCCCAGTCTTGTTTCCCTGAGCCCTAGTCCGAGCCTCAGTCCCCCCAGCCCTGTTTCCCGGAGCCCCAGTCCGAGCCTCAGTCCCCCCAGCCCTGTTTCCCTGAGCCCCAGTCCGAGCCTCAGTCTCCCCAGCCCTGTTCGTCTGAGCCCCAGCACTTCCAGTCTGAGCCCCAGCCCCTCCAGTCTGGCTCGTCTGAGCCCCAGTCTGAGATCACGTGTCCTGAGAAACTCGTGCCGTTCGGCCGTCCCCCGGAGTCCTTCTGCCCATCCGGCCGTCCCCCGGAGTCCTTCTGCCCGGCCGGCCGTCCCCCGGAGTCCTTCTGCCCTTCCGGCCGTCCCCCGGATTCCTTCTGCCCGTCCGGCCGTCCCTCTGCCCGTCCCCCAGAGCCCTTCCAGACACCCCTCCTCCAGACCCCTCCACCCACCCTATTGGACTTTTGTATCTGTTGGGACGTCTAGAATCCGTCCCTTGAGAGGGGGGGTTTTGTCACGATTTATGTTTTGAATTAGTTATTTATTCTGTTTTATTGAGATGTTCTGTGTCTTGCACTTTATTTCCTGCCTTTGTCTGTCTTACCCCTGTGATGGTCTGCCCTTCCCCTAATCAGACACTGCTGCGTTCAATCACCTGCACCTCCTCAGTCTGCTTCACTTCACTTTCTGCCCCTGTCTGTTCCTCTCGGGATCGTCTGCCCCACCCTTAATTGAAACCTGCTGTGTCTAATCACCTGCACCTTCCCTGTGTATTTAAACCCTGTGTGTCCCTTGGCTCAGTGTTCGTTCGTCTTTGGTGTAACCTGGTCCGTCTTTCATCTGCCTGCCATTTCCGCTCGGTACGTTTAGTGTCTGCTCCACGTTGCCGTGTTCCCTGTTTCTTTGGATGTTTTATTTTCATGGACTTGTGATTCACACGTTTTTGTGTTGAACACTTTTTTGTTACAATTAAACCCACAATTATCCAACCCTCCGTTTCCCGAGTCTCCCTGCATTTGGTTCCAGCCCTTTCTTTTCTGCAAAAACCTTACAATACAGCTGACAGACACTTTAAGTTGCTATGTGAAGAATCAATGATACATTGTCACATTAAAGTCATTGTGATGAGTCATACGAGAAAAAATGATAAATTGATCTGCATTTTTAAAGCACCTTAGTCTTCCGACCACTAAAAGTGCTTAACACTACATAGCTGTGGATCGAACTGCCAGTCGTCCTATTAGTGGATTACACACTCTTCCTCCTGAGCCCCAGGAAGGGGGCACAAGGAGCCACATGTCAACAGTCAAATTGTTATAGCACAGTCCACATCAATGTCCCTGGTTTGATTTTGATTTTGAGATGGGGACCTGTTCTTTTTCCTGTTTCTCTTTTAGAAATGTTAATGTCTCATAAACAGCCCAGTAATCATAGAGAAACAAGGAAGGACACAAAGAGAAAATAAAGATCGGCCAATCAGAGAACCAAATGATTTAACAATTTACAGTAGAGGGTCGGTATGAGAAGAAAATGATTGAAGGAGGCTGCAGCAGCAGAGCTTCCTGACATCAACTTGAGCTCCAGGAGGAGTGAATAAGCTGTAATCTGATTTAAGATGCAATGAGATAGAAATCCCCCCCCCCTCCCCTCTTGTCTCCAGGGCGGCCTGGCCTCCCCAGTTGCTACGCAGCATCTAAAATTCAATGCATAAATAAACAAATTCACAAATGTCAAATCTCAGTTTGCTGTGGCTTAATCAAGCCTTCCTGTGTCGGGCTGTGAGTATCCATCACCTATGATTGTATTATGAGGATTGTTAAATGAGCAAGTGAGGATTCTTATGAGGGAAAACCAAAACCTTTTTTGGGGGGTTTTAAATAATAAATCTTTGGTTTGACAAAGAAAGAATCCTGACTCAAGGTCCACTTACTAGCATATTTTCCAAAGCTTTCAATCTCACCTTATGTTCTTCATCCACGGATGGAGTTTGCTCAGTTGTCACCAAGATGGTTCAGTTGTTGATGGTTCAGTCACGTTATGACATAACAGATGACAGTTGAGCAGCTAATCAAACTCCATGGGCTGATGAAGACCATGAGATGTTGAATTGTTAATAAATAATAGTCCCCAACAATAGCAGTTTGAGTAACGTTTGATAAAAACTACGTCGCCCAGCTGTTTTTATTACTGAGCCCTATTCAAAAATGAAAGGCTGTAGGAACCAATGGGCTTGGGGCTGCGTGCCACAGATCTTTTTAAGGGATTTGTTGACAAAAACACAATCTGAAATAATACCAGACACAGTTTAAGTCCAGTACTGTGCATAAGGCCATTAAAGACCAGAACATGTATTTTTCAAAGACAGGAGGCTCACAGTTATTACTGATATATGTGTGTGTGATACATTGTCCTGACAGCAGGCCAAACAATCAGGTTTTATTGACTCTATTTTCACACTTCTACGTGCTCCAGGCAGAGATGCAGCAAAGAGACGTCAAGTCAATACAACCTGATCCCATCTTGTTATTGGTAAAACAGATAGACCTGTCACATCTTGTGAGCTTCCTGTTTGAACGGAGATTGAAGACAGTTTTCCAGTCACTGGATATTATGCAAAGTAAAGCATTATATCTGTGTGCACATAGAGCTCAGTATGTAGGTGACCAAGCAAAAGAAAGCGAAAATGGCAGTTGTGAAAATCCAACCCTGTCAGGGATGACACAAACCAGATGTCTTATCTTGTCTCGTCCTCCATAACATCTTGTTTATTTACAGCCTGCTCTCATAGGTGTCTCCCTCCTGTTTAGATCTAATAACGTCCTTTGAATATGGCCGTGTATTTGTTCTTCCTCTGGGAGGACTAAGATTTAGCAAAATTGTGGCTCCAACTGGGCCAACGCGGGAGGGGAGGGGCCGTGCAGGATGTTAGCTTTGACCGGCTGGAACCACAGGAGGCTTTTTATAGTGACATTAACCTGGGGCTGCGGCTTTACAATGATACGGCGTCAGTTTCGTCGAAGCAGGAAGTTCAGTCGAGCTGAACCACAACAGTCCAAGCATTTCAAGATTACAAAGTAGGGCAATTTCTTGCCTTTTTCTGGATCTGGATTTGGATTGTGGCCCTGAATTGAAAGCCAACGTGGCACTGTCATGGTTTTTAGTGATGCCGGTAGCTATTCTGTGGCCTCATTTAAGTTAATCACAGAGAGAGGGAAAGGAAATGTGGATTTTAGTCTGTTTGGGCAATTAAATTCAAGCACAGATGCATGGGCTGTGCTGCATGTCTGTCTGAAGTGTGTGTGTGAGAGAGAGAGTTGAGGCCAGTCAAGACAGAACACGTTATATTTAGCCCCAAGTCTTAAAGTCATTCAAAATAAAAACTCTGTTCATGAATAGGATGTTGAAAACTAAGAAACACACACATGCACACTGATATTCTTATCTGCAGTGACTGAAGTATATTTTACTTAAGTAAAAGGGGAAATACCAAAGTTGAGAAATTCTCCACTCCAAGTACAGGGCCGTCTATTCACACTCCTTAACAATATTTGCCGTTAATGCCTTGTAATGCTAATATCTGCAGAGGATAAACTGAAAACTATACCTCTGTCAAATGACACTATAAGTAGAGGAATTGAAGACATGTCGGATGAAAGACTGTGGTCTTTCAAACAACAGACCACAGCTCGAATTTAGGCAAGTGGTCATTTTACAATCTACAGACATAACAAACAAAGCAGTTTTACTGGTTTACGTGAGACATGTGTGGGACGGGGACTTACAGGAACAAGTTCTCTGCACAAGAGAGCTCCCTACACTACGACTGCAGAGGACATTTTCAGCTCAGGTTCAAACTGCACCATCTTTACATTAAATACATTTGAGAAGTTGAACATTTTCCTCGATTTGGGTCGCGGCTTGTCATTAAGGTGTGATGGTGGGTCCCGCAGCCAGACCAGTTGAGAACCACTGCACTAACACACTCATGTTTTCAGCCACACACATACCGTGTGGCCGCAGCACTACAGCCAAATTCCGCTGGCTTTTGCTCTAACCTCATGTTATGTTTATGTATCCATTTGCCATCATTTATCATGCAGTATTATAACCAACTCTGTGGTTGAACTTGGAGACACTAAAGAAAAGAAACAAGCTTATTAAGCGCTGACAGGTGTGACTGACGGGGGTGGGTGGGGGTGGAGGTTGGGGGGATTGAGGACAGGTGCAGCTTCCCAGCTGCAGTTCTGTCATTAACCAGGAGATGTTTTATTATTCATTGCTGTTAGCCTGAAGCTTAAGGAAGCAGGTTTGGGTTTAGGGTAATTATGCTTGGTAGATTGAATTCAAGGAGCAGCGGGGCAAAGCTGTGTCTCCAAGAAAGTTACTTAAAGTGTCAAATTACAATGCGTCATTTTGAAAAAGCCACTTGGTTACACAGAACAGACACAGTTAGAGACAAGCTGGAG
The DNA here is from genome assembly GCF_004355925.1 of Anarrhichthys ocellatus. Taxonomy (NCBI): domain Eukaryota; kingdom Metazoa; phylum Chordata; class Actinopteri; order Perciformes; family Anarhichadidae; genus Anarrhichthys; species Anarrhichthys ocellatus. The sequence continues at coordinate 1,362,725 of NW_022280109.1, read as the reverse complement.
CATTTAGCAGCTAAAGAGCTAAACAGAGAGTAATATTGGAAAGGTTTGCATTTTCTTCAGAATTTTTAAAATAAAGTTGTTGGATTTGAATGACATGTATAGATACATAACATTCATATGGCAGATGCTACCAAAGCGAATTAAGGTTAAGTGTAAAACTTCACACAAGGTAGATCTCTTTTAAAATTAGAGGTGCAGGCGAGCTTGGTGTTTCATTTCATTATGCGCAGTTAGTTATGGGGTTGTTTGTGTTGTTGTGTGTCTCCTCAGGGACTGTGATGTCAGTCAGATTAACTACATGTATGCCCAGTATGTCAAAAACACCATGCATCCTCTCAACATTGCAGACATCACCAAGGACCAACGCTTCCCTTGGACAGTCAGTATATCTTTTCTCTTCTTTTCTTTTTTTTTTGTTCTTTTTCCTAAGTGAGTAATTATCCCTCTTGTATTCTGACAGCGGGAAAACCCACATCACACCAGCAACCAGATAAAGAGCTTGCTCTGCACTCCCATCAGGAATGGCAAGAAGGACAAAGTCATAGGTGGGATCTCTTTCTCTCTCTCTTTCTCTGGTGGAGCGCGTTTTAAAGCGCTAAACCTGGGCTTAAACCACTCTTTTTCATCTGTTCATGACAGTAGCTTAGCTGCAGTAAGATCTGTTGGGAGACAACTAGCATGGACTGATATTTGTTTTCAAGATGCACTGATTAAAAAGATAAGATGCTGCACAGACCCAGAGAGAGATGAGCACTGTGGACTGTCCCAGATTGCTTAGGTACTTAAACTGTCTCTGTGGTTTCCCAGTTACTTTTCAAGGTTGGAAGCTTTAAAAATCTGAAATCATAGGACGGAGAACACATTAAGCCGGCATCGCGCTGCCACTTTCATTAACCTCCATGAATGGTCCTGCCACTCCACCCATCACTGTGATTATCATCAGCATAATCAGCTGATAGCAGCTCCATTAGTTGGCTATGAAGATGACTAATGACCGTGGATGTCCCTCAGTGATCAAACAGAACAGGTCCTCACAGCCTCTCCTGCAACCTGTAAGAGTCCTGATGATGAGCAAGATCAAAACAGCTCAGTGCATTACAATGATATTCATTCAGGCTAGCTCTTTTTTTGCTTCATGAATACATTATTAGCATTAGAGATGCAATGTTCTGCTCTGTGTCCTTATAAGGCACAGGTTTGTGTCAGGTGTAAACAAAAATGGCAATTGTATCTCATTCTCATGCCAGGCGACAGCCTTGCTATTATTTTTCCGTTTGTCTTGGTACAAACGTCCTGTTCATGCAAGATATACTGATAAGAATTTGGTGACCTTTGCCATAACAAAATAATTAAAAAGTTAATATCACCCAAATGTCTAATAGGATAAAATGATAAAGTGGTGACTCTTTGAACTGGTTGGTAACCTAGCCTTGGCTAACACATTAGCATGGAGAGCCAAAACCAATGATCTACTGAACACATGTGGAGTGCTTTAAACTAGGGTGCTGTTTACAAGAAGTGTCCATCTTAATTAACCACTCTTGTGGTATTCACAGCATCATGCATGTTTTTTTGGTTTAAGTTTTTGGTATACTAATATTTTAAGAAATTATTCTTGTCGTTGTCTACTTCCTGATTGAAATTACAAAGAAATCTCACAAAAAGAAAGTTTGAAAAATAAACTTTTTTATCGGTCACATAGCAACTGTGTTCTTACTTCAACCACTTGGACACAAAACATAAAGTGTGCTGAACAACTGTGTGTGTCTATGTAGGTGTATGTCAGTTGGTGAACAAGATGGATGAAGCACCAGGCACTGTGAAGGCCTTCAACAGGAACGATGAGCAGTTCCTGGAGGCATTCGCCATCTTCTGTGGTCTCGGCATCCAGAACACACAGATGTATGAAACAGTGGAGAGAGCAATGGCCAAGCAAGAGGTCACTCTGGAGGTCAGCCTCTCTCTCTCTCTCTCTCACACACACACACACACACACACACCTTAAAACTATGATTTCAGTGCATAAAAAGTAAAGTAACCCATACTGAACTGGGTACTGATCAAACAGGTCATAGTTTCAGATAATGCTTAAACCTTGAGGGGTGTAATTTATTGCATCATCACATATTGCTTTATTCATATTGGTGGGATGTCAGTAAATTCTCAATGACCTTTATTTACCTCGAATGAAAAGAGAGACCTCTGTCTTATAAGTAGATTTTGTCATATAGTAATGAGAGGCTGCTTAGTTTTCTCATCTAATAAACATCATGCCCAGTTTAGGGAGGGCTTAAGAACAACATAACAAACTCCTTTTCTCCAACTTTTAGAACCAGACTACAGAGACTGATGTTCTTATTTTTAGAGATGTGTCAAACTGTTTATTTATAGTTTCATAGGATTTTTAAATGGGATTAGCTTCAGAATGGGCAAAGCTAAACTAACACAGAAAACATATGACCTAAAAAGATACAGCATGATGAAATTAAACATAAAAACTGAATTACAGTTGATATACATCATTTAAACAATGAAAAAAGAACACAATCTAAAATTAAACTGGGCCTTTATGCTGAAAAATAGAGTGATGAAAGAAAAATAACAGCAATGTAAATACTGAAACACAAATATGTCATTTCAGTGTGTATATGGCATTTAGTTGTGACGGTTAAGATTAGGTGCAAGGGACTGCATCCTCACTAATAGAAAAGTATAGAAAAGTACAGTGTGTGTGTGTGTGTGTGTGTGTGTGTGTGTGTGTGTGAGTGTGTGTGAGAGCATCTCTGATAGAGCTGCATGTGGGTGTGTGAGTGACAGTGACGAGGCCATGCTGGAGGATTTATCAAGCTGCTTCTTGACACTCCTGCTTTCAGCCTCTGTTCACGACTTGCAGAAAAGCACAAAGTCATTAAAACCGAGCCCCCACACACACACACACACACACACACACTGTCAGTGTGTCTTGACTGTTACACTTTCTATTCAGTCTAGTGTACTTCCCCTCTCCACGTTCAGTGGGGACGCTGGTACTCAGTGCTCCAGCCATAGATGCATGACAGTCTTTGAATTACATCTTTCAACGCAGACTACATCAGATATTTTTTTTTCCGGAAAGCAATTCTCCAATCGATAAAAACTTTAACGCAAGATTCCTTCTGGTGATTCAGGGTCATGTGAGCTAAACCTTTGCGTTTCTGGTAATCAGCAGATTTTGCAGCAAGTTGACAAGTGGTGTTCATGTCATTTCATCCAATATTCATTTTATTATGAACACCGTTGACATTTAAAAATGTCGACCTGTTGATGCAAAGATGCAAAACTTCAGTCTTACCATAAAGCAGTCCTGCTCATTGATTTGTAACATTGCCTGGACACATTGGAGGTACAGGAAGCATGGCGTAAACAGAATGGTGAAATCTATTTGTGTTGTCTCACAATCAGGTGTAAATTCTTAAATCCCTACGTGGGGCTAAAATCAGGGCTAGTTTCATGCTAACAGTACATTCAAACAATGTTTCGATAAAGTGAGCGCTATGCTAGCTGTTTACACTAATTTGGGTGGTAGCAAGCCGCATGTAAGTCTCACACTATCAAATCAACATTTCCATTTAATTGCCACAGCCTTGTGTTTTTTTAGACAAAAGACACAAGGCTGTCTTGCTATACTGAAAACTTCAGAGCAGAATGTCTTTTTCATATTTTGTATTTGATTGACATGTTTAGTGGATGAGCAGCACCACTTTTTCCTTTCTTCCCTGTCAAAAGCTTTTTTATCTTTATCTTTATATGTTGTTTTGGCTTCCTTGCAACATCAGAGAACTCTGATTTCTGGTTTCTTCATTATTACTAAATGGGTTAGGGTTAGGGTTAGTGTTAGGCAAATCATGGTAGCAGTGGGCTAAACAAAGTGGTCCAGATAACCCTCTCCCCAGCAACATTTTCTAGCTACTCCTGGGGGATGCTGAGCCATTCCCAGGCCACATGAGACATAAAATCCCTCCAGCGTGTTCTGGGTGGGTGTACCCGGGGTCTCTTAAATTTGACTTAAGGAAAACCTCCAAAGGGACACCCAGGAGGCATCCTGATCAGATGCACCCACCACATCTTCTTTCAATGCAAAGGTGCAGGGACTCTCCTCCAAGCTTGATGTCCGAGCTTCTCACCCGCTATCTAAGGCTGAGCCCTACGGAAGAAACTCATTTTGGCTCCTTGTATCCGCAATCTCATCTCATCTCACTACCCAAAGCTCATGACAATAGGTGAGGGTTGTAATGTAGATTGACTGGCAAATCAAAGGCCTTGTCTTCCGGCTCAGCTACCTCTTCACCACAACGGTCCAGTACAATGCCTGTATCACCGTTGACACAGCATCAGTCCACCTGTCCATCTCATGCTCTGTTTTACCTTCACTCGTAGAGATCCTGTGACACTTAAACTAAACTCCCAACCCAGAGGGAGCAATACACCATTTACCGGCAGAGAACAATCTGAATGTCGGAGAGTGCTGAATTTCATGATCTAAAGAAATCAATAAGAACCACATCGTCTGCAAAGAGCAAAGACACAATTCTTCGCCTTGAAATCCTGTTAATGAACATCTTAAACAGAAGGGACAACCTTAATGGTCAACATCCATCAAAAACAGATTTGACACATTTGACTCACCACCACGTTGTGCTCAGTTGACAGCTCTGCTCTTTACTTCTCCCAAGTGTCCAAGACATACGGCCGCAGATCTGATCACAAAGTAGATCATCAATCTTTCGCCTAGGGTGGTATGGTACCACTTATGAATCGCCCAATGCTCAATCATGGTGTTTGTTATGGCCGATGAATCAGGCATCCCGTTCCTCCCAGTCATCCCCCTCCAGGGTTCTCCATCGTTGCCCATGTGAGCGTTGAAGTCTCCCAGCAGAGCTATAGAGTCCCTAGACAGTTTCCTTTTTAGGACACCACCCAAAGACTCCAAGAAGCCCGGGTCCCCAAAACTGTTGTTTGGTGCATAATCACAGACAACAGTTTTGAGACTCAACACACAGTTGGATAGAGAAGTTTTTTTTTTTTTCACAAACATTTTTCTCCGTCTCCGTTGCATATTTAAGACTTATTGTCATTGTGTTTTAATTAATGTAACCATTTAAACTTAAAAGCAAAAAAAAGAAAATCATCAAAAAGAATTGGAGATGCATGTCAGAGAGCAGTTGTATAAGCCTGTATTCTACAGAGAACCTATTATGACCCAAAGTCTGCATACCTCATCTTTGCTTATGTGCGTGTATTTTCCAGGTCTTGTCGTATCATGCCTCTGCCGCAGAGGAAGAATCGCGGGAACTCCAGGTAACCGCGGTAAATTCAAATTTATTAATTTAACCATATACACTTACATGCCCACATGAACATTAGTTCCCACTCATTCATTGGTTATTAAATATACAGACACACAGAGGAAGCAGAGTTTGTGTAGAAAAGAAGCAGTCATTTAGCACAACACCACACTGCTGAATCAGCAAGAAAGCGCCAGTATAGCAACTCTATATGGCTGCTTTCCTCACAAACACACATGCACACACACTTGTGTGGAAACCATTATAACACTAAATGCATTGAATTTATTTACCTTGAACAATGGACTGACTGACATGGGGTATCCTTTTGAAGTATTCAGGTACCTATTATTTTTAACCCAAATAATGAAAAATCCAAGCTTTCCTAAAAAGTCTGTTGTCTAGTCAGTTATGACTATAAAAGTTGACTTCTCAGAAAACAAAGAAAAAAAAAAACAGAAAATATCATTTTCATTTTAGAAAATGTGACATTTTGGTTTTAGATTTTTTTATGAAGCAAAGTTAGATTTTTTTCGAATAAAATAATGTTTCTAAAATATTTTAAAAGACAATATTCAGAAAACAAAAACACATTTTTGAGATTGTTTAGTTAACACACCATTCAGGAAATGAACACAAGTTTTCTGTGTTGTTGTTTTTTGCTCATGAACATTTTTCAGAGATAAAGTAGACAGTGTGACCAAAGTATATTTTGTGCTGCTACCTACAGTAAGTTTAAAATCACAGAGGCAGTTTGTGTTGCAGTGGCAGAAAGTGGATACAATTACACACATCACATCCTTCCCTGTTTGCAAGTTTCAAAGAGAGACCAGAAAGTGTTGTATTTTATGTCAGGGTTTAGAGGCCAGTTGTTCTTTTGTTTCACTTTCAATGCAGAAGAAAGTGTTTCAAAGCTCTCCTTATTCACAAACACTTTCCTGTGTAGTTATTTCCAATGAATATACAGCAGAATCACAGTGAAGAGTTTGTAATATGCAGAGAACCAGACTAACAAGGTATTTGGTCTTTGTAGCCAGCAGCCAAGTGTTTGGCTGCTGAGCAGACAGCCTTGTAGATAAGTGGTCAATAATAAAGTTATTTTATATTTTATATTTGCCTAGCCATGTTTTAATGAAAGTGTTATGATGAATTCATCATTTAATTGTCCCTCAGACATCTCTATAGGACTGTGTCCTCCACAGTTCAGACTGCTCAGCAGCTCTGACTCTATTGAGGCAAAGCAATCTGCCTCCATAGTTTCATTCATCCAAGGATTCCCTTCTGTCAATCTAGCCTTGGAAAACAATCCTTACCTTTTGCTTTTAAGAGCAATTTAACTGCTTTTATATAAAGAAAATGCATTCTAATACTGCTCATGTTCTTCGCAAAACTGTCACATGCACATTATTGTTCTCACTATCTCTTTACATTTACATTACAACTCTAAACAAGACTATGTTTCTCTGAATTCAGGATAACAACCAGAGATTGGATACTATACATTTCTATCGTTATTGGCGGCCTTCCTGACCGCTCAAATCAAAGAGAATGTGACATATTTTGGGCTCGTAGAGTTCAAAGCACTGTGACAAATTGTTCAGCCTGTATTTCATGTGCACAGAACTGTTGTTGTGATTTACTTTGTAAACTGTGACCATAATCCATTGATAGTACCACAAAGTGACTGCATGTTATTATCTAACTCATATACTGTTAAGTTACTCTACCACTGTTGGATGGTATTTTGGACACAGCTTTGTAAAAATATACATAAATACATTTCAGGTTAAATACTAAATATTGTTGTCAAATTATATAAATAGAACTATTCACACCACACTCACCATTTACACAACTAAATGGCATTAAAAGTTATGACTGACAATGACATCATACAGATAATAATGATTCAATGGATAGCAAAAGGTAACCTTCAAACAAATTCACCTTTATTCTCTTGCTGAAACAGCTACATTTCAGTTCTACTTGATATATCTAAATATTCCCTGTGGACTTTTCTTGTAAATAAATACAGTACATTTTTTTTAATTATTGGAACCTGCATTGTGTGTGGAATACTATGCAATCATCTGCATAAATGTGCATTTCATTAGCTCCTTGCCTAGGCGCTAACTTGCTTGTCCTTATGAGCCTGCTGGTAGCACATGAGAACAAACGGACCAGCGGCCTGTTCACCAAAACATTGCTCACTAGCACCGTTGGCGGTCAAAAACTCAACAGGTTACCTTTTAAGTTTTACTGTAGAACACACTGTGATTTTCTTTATTATAAGCTACATTTCTTAGTTTGATCTAAAATAGATGAGTAATATTTGCAGGATAGTTTCTATATATATTTGTTAGTTATCCAGGTCTTTACAAATTTGAAGTTTTTTTTACTGGATGGAAATTCAATGCAGTTTTTTCCAAACTGGATACTTATTTTTGCTAAGAAGCTCTGCTATAGTATCTATCAGTAATATAAACATTGTACTCAGCCATGTGATTGCTGAGATCTTGGAACAAGTTCCAATGGTTTAAGAAACACTAGCAATCAGATGATTATACAGGTTGTAAACATGCATACAACAGTTCAGCCATCTTAGCCATCGTTTTATTCAGAGGTGAACTAGTGAGTATACTCTTTTCATGTCGCTTTACTGGCTCCCTCATTGGACAGGAAAACCATTAGTCCACACAACTATGTTAAGTACAGTAGATCTGTGATGTATATTTACAACGCACATATATTTACCTTTGGCCTTTGTTTCCTCTTTCAATTAAGGATGATCTACCTCTTTGTTTATGAGCTGTCTAATCATCTGACCGCTTATTTTTCTTGTCCCATGAGATCTATTTTTAGAGAATATCGAGAACAATGTCTCTTACTGTTGATGCATGGTAATAGATCAAAACATGTGCTGCACTGTAAGTGAAAATTATTTATTTATATATATATATATATATATATATATAAAATCAGTCTACAAGCAGGAATTGGAGGGAACCCACTCTCTTGAACCTATTGTATGATTGGTGCTCTGGCTTTGTGCATAAATTACACAAGAAATCAAATATTATATCGCTGCAGCCAGACTGTTTTATGATTTGTTTTTACTACACTCACTTGTAAGTATCGAACTGGTTTTCTGACAGCACATCAAGGCAAATTTCCAAACATGAACCAATCGGTGCAGCCCAGCTTTCACACCAGTCACACTTTCAACAGTGACAGCACATCACCATCTCAAAAGTTCCTGTTCTGTTCTCCTCTCCATGTGGCAAAGTGTCTGAACTAACAGCATAACCTGATTAAGAGGCCTCCCTCGGGTGCCAGAGACAGGATGTGTCACTTGGTATCTAGGACACAGGCTTGATTTTATGGGTACGTGCCACCCAAGGGACTGCTACATACAGTATGTGTTGATCATCATAGGTAACAACAGTGAAAGCTGCTACTGTAACGGCAGCAATAATTTTATGTCAGTCATGTCATATCAAGTGAAATAAGAATTAAATTAAGAATCTGTAAAATGATGACCATAATTAAGTCAAACTAAATAATGCAGATGATACACATTCATATTCACGCCTGTTTATCATTGAATCTGCAGCCTCCCTGAATGTATTTGTGTGTGTGTCTCTTTGAAGGTATCCACAGTGCCGTCAGCCCAGTCGTTGCATCTTCTGGACTTCAGCTTCAGTGACTTTGACTTGTCAGACACCGAAACCACGCAGGCTACTATTCGTATGTTTGTCGACCTCAACCTGGTCCAAAACTTCCAGATGAAGTACATGGTAAGAAGTGACCTGGGATGTTATTAAAGTAGATTATACGTAAGCATTTCCCATTAAAATGCTTGAGATTGACCCTGTCCATCTGCTCATCTGACACATTGGTCCACAGCAAGATATCTGGACACATACTGGACAGATTTTCAGCTTAGTTGTGGACATTCTTGGTCACCACAGGATGAACCTCATGGTCACTTTCAAGTTTTCACATGGACACAAGATATACTAAAAAGCTCAAAATGACTGAACACAGTCATTTTCACAGACGATGAACCTTTTTCACTTTGTTCACATCATAACCGTTCCTCCAGCACCGTCCTCACCTCAGAACAAAATGGCAACTCTGTAAGAATGTTACACGTTACTACATGAACACAGGTATTTCCAAACCCAAAGTGGAGACAAAGCCTGCATTACATTACAATAAAGTACAAATTCTTTATTCCAGTTTAAATGACATAAAAGCTAAATAAGACACTTGGTGATAAACATCTCACTTCTATGTCAAAATGCAACTCTACAATCAAAACCTCACCAATCAAAAATCCTTTTTCAGAATGGCATTCATGCAATAAAATAAAACACACAAGCACCATTTGAATTACTCTTTCAAAGCAGCACTGATGTACTTTATACAAAACACAACTGTCTTTAGCAATTTGTAAACCTTTTTAATTCCCTCCAGGCTTATGTGAGTTTCAAACGTGTGTGTGTGTGTGTGTGTGTGTGTGTGTGTGTGTGTGTGTGTGTG
>NW_022280109.1:1352401-1352846 GCF_004355925.1 Anarrhichthys ocellatus | reverse complement strand
GTGTGTGTGTGTGTGTGTGTGTGTGTGTGTGTGTGTGTGTGTGTGTGGGCATTGCCAATTACAGATATGTTTTGTATTTTGAAAGTGTTTTCCCAAGAGATTTCATTCTTCAACATGTATATCTAATGTCAGAAACAATGTGTTGTGTTTTGCAAGAAGAATTACAAACAAAGTGCAAAGCAGAAAATATGTTTGTGGTTTAGCATTTGTTCAAGGCATGGTTACAAAGGTTACAGTATGATAACCACAGAAGTTAGAACAACAGACGACAGTAATTCATTATCCTGACATGACTTTTTTGTTGTTCTCTACATGTCATGGAAAAAGACAAGCTTTATTTTTTATTCATAGCAGAAAACCATATGCTTCTCATTATCAGCATCCTTAGACCATTAGAAGTGTGTGTGTGTGTGTGTGTGTGTGTGTGTGTGTGTGTGTGTGTGTG
>NW_022280109.1:1346250-1352391 GCF_004355925.1 Anarrhichthys ocellatus | reverse complement strand
TGTGTGTGTGTGTGTGTGTGTGTGTGTGTGTGTGTGTGTGTGTGTGTTGGATGATGAGTGAATGCAAGTGAGTTCATATTTATGTATTTGCCTGCATCCTTAACTGAGAGACCACACAGACACAGCAAAAAATCCCACACACTCTCTGCCTCCATTACGGCCGTCTGTCAGACCCACCGTCTTCCTCGTCCGGCTCCCCCTCAGCACCAGCACCGCCTGGCTGCTGCCGGGTTTGGCTCACATCCTCAGCGCGCTCTCTCCACGTGAAGAGGTCCTTGTGTGTTGGTGGCTGACCTCCGGAGTGCCTGCGGAGAGAGGCTTCATAAAAAGAGCCTTTGATTGGAGGAGATTATGGCCCTCCAGCTGCGCAGGCTGACGTTCACACCGGGAGCTGGAACAGCCCAGAGCATCACAGCCTGGGGGTTAAACTGCACAACATGTTATTACTGAGTTACTTTTCTAACATATTTAATGTTCTAGAGTTCTTCGTTATAATCAAAGATTAAAGGGTAAAGGAACTGAATCATCATTTGAGTTGTGTGAGTCGCTGTGTGCTCATAATGAACATGGAGTAAAGTAAAGACTAAAAAAGCACAGAGTATTGATTAGCTAGCAGCATGCTGAGTCATCAATTTCAGAAAGGGCAAACATCCTGCCAGTCAAGCCCCCTGGTTCCCCTAAAGTTAAGGCCTGGTAGCTGTTGTGCAATGTGAATACACTTTTGCCTCCAACTCCTCATTACTGAATACCTCATTTGAGTTAGCTTGTGTTAATTTGATTAACACAACTGTAATATACAACATGTTAGCACAATACATATTCAACAATAAAGCTCTTCCTTAATCAATAGTATACTTAAGGGGTCAAATTACCATGACTAGTTGACTTGCTGTGAACCTTGGGCGCATTGGGCCAGTTGGTAATCCAGCCTCTCCAGGTTCAGCATGTGTCAGTTTGTAGTAAATTAAGGAATATTTCACTCCTAAAACAAATGAAAATATCAATCAACCCGTCTCACTTATCCTATCACATTCTCACTATTTCCGAAAACACATGCATCTTCACTAAAACCAGACTATTTAAAACCCTTCAGACTCGCCCGGACTCGCATGGATGAGTACAAACAAGAAACTGTTTATGTTGAGTTGTTAAAAATAGAAAGGTTAGATTATACATCCAGGGCACTTCAGCTCACAAACTTCCTGTTTTAAGATCTTATTAAAAAGTTTATTTTATAATGCACTGTTTTATTTTCAACAGGTCTTATCTGTTTTATTTTTATTATCACTTTTATCTCAAATTATTGTTGGGTATTTTATTCCCTTTTATTTTCATAATATTTCAATTGTCTGATTTTATTTGCCGCAATTCAGTCCTGAAATATTTGAATCCTGGTCATGTGAAGCACTTTGTTTTTAAAAGTGCTGTTTGAATAACGTTTGTTATTATTATTAAATTATAAGTCTTATATTAAATCTTTATTTTTACATACATACATTTATATTTACGGTTTCTAGATATCTACATATATTTCTTTATATTTTGATTTAATTTTCTGATCTTCTGTTTTAATTTGCCATTCATACAAACTCAACACTTCCTCCATATTCATCTGTCTGATGCTGAAATTATTATATAAGTTTATAAGTATATAAATTAGAGTACTTATTCCACCCCTTCTCAATTGTCCCTGCAAGACATTATTTGAATACCAGCTATTATCAAAAAGGCACGTGGTGCACATCCAACCCTGGAAAAGTCGGTCACAAGGGTTGAAGTATATCTCTTTCTGCTCTTTCCCTCTTCCGTAGAGTTTGTGCCAGTGGGTTCTGAGTGTGAAGAAGAACTACAGGAAGAATGTGGCTTATCACAACTGGAGACATGCCTTCAACACTGCCCAGAGCATGTTCACCCTCCTCAAGTCAGGACGCCTCCAGGTCAGTGCAGCCGATCACTGATTAGGATGAGATGATTTGTTAAATTGCCAGTTGCTAAACATTTGGAATTCCAAGAATGAATAGTTTGCTGCTGAAAAGCATTGAATTCACAATCTTGTTGGAGAATCAAACCCCATTGATGAACAAGAAAAAGAAAACAGCTGTAGACTGAAGTCTCATATCTCAAATAGCTTCCCTGCAGCATTCCTGCTTCCATGTGTATAACCGTGCAACAATAACTTTGATCAACAAATAAGAATATATAAATAAAGTCTCTGCAAGTTGTCTTTCATGGTATAGTCATATTAATTGAAACAACTGGCTCAGAATGTAGGAAATGAAAAGCCTTCAGTGTGTTTTGGAAAGTGTTTGGCAGTAATGTTTAATTCACATGATTTGTAGCTAATGGGTTAAATTAAACAGCATCTATAATGAATGGTCAGAATTAAAATACTTCCTACAGCACCAGGAATACAATAGGTTGGAAAACTCTGAATACTAGTGGTTTCTGTGACACAAAAACATGTAACATGCATTTCTGCATAAAATATTAGCAACTATCAGCAGCTGCTGGATATATCAGTATTGACAATGGTGGAGCCATGCTTTCATCTCTGGTGTAAAAGCTGTAAAAGCTGTCATATGCAGAAACGGTCGTGCTGTCCACTCCAGGCTTTGTGCTGAGCGCCCACACTGCCAACAATGTATGGAGAGTTACGACAGCACAAGTGTACACGGCTTTTGTGAGGCTTTTGTTTGGTTTAATTGTTCCAAAAGATTGTCATCTGTTAACCAGCTGCCATTACGTGATGTAGTTTGTGTGTGTTTTACATGTAGTTTGTGTGTGTTACTTCCTCCACTCCTGACAGAATAACCTGAGTGATCTGGAGGTCTTGGCTCTGATGATTGCAACTCTGAGCCACGATCTGGACCACAGAGGAGTCAACAACTCCTACATACAGAGGTACAGTAGGAGAGCATGAGTCATATAAGTATATGTATGAATGTATGAGCACGCTGTATCCACTCTGTGTGTTTCTTCTTGTGTGTGTACAGGAGCGACCACCCACTGGCCCAGCTCTACTGCCACTCCACCATGGAGCATCACCACTTCGACCAGTGCCTCATGATCCTCAACAGCTCTGTAGGTGCACTCACTCACGCATGTACAGAGGAATCCTGCCAGTCACCTACCTACCAACTGCCAAAAGAGAAATGGTTTCATACTTTGTCTAACAAGTGATAGATTTCATCAGGTGATGGAGACACCACACCTGTGTTTGTATTTGCTCAGAGCCCCTCTTATTGCAAACACAAAGACCCTAAGTATTAGAGCCAGACAGGTAGATTAGCCATGCCGATATCAAATAATTGCAGACATATCAGTACATATGTCGGCCCACAAGTAATAGCAGTCCAGAAATGTCAAACTAGGTTTGAGGTCATTCAGGAACAGTGTCACCATTCGATAGATTGCCCACCAGAGATCACTGGCAGGGTTATTCTTCCACTGAAAAACTATTTTCAGCAGAAAGTAGCTAAGTCTGTTCAAGAAGCCACTAGATGACATCACGCACTACTTTGCATATATTACGTAACTATCAACACATGTACAAGATTTTTGTAAATAAAAGTTAAGAAATACAGGAAAGTCAAGCTAAACCTAATGGACTCTTACTAGCTTTATCATGAGCTATTATTATGTTTTAATGCTCATCAGATCAATATGTATCCTAATCTACCTCTCACCTCAAAACTGTGGAAGGATGTATTGATTGGTCCAGCTTTAATCAACATTTGATATCTACACTGAACCAGGTGACTCTATAATGTGAAACAGGGATCTCAATGTGCCTAAATCACAAAGATGTATTACTTTGCTCTTTAGCTTACGCTAGTGCAGGGGCATTCAATTAACACTCAAAGACACAAACACAAAAATTTCCTCCCAGCAGACGTTCAAACCTCATAATGTATATTTGCATCCTATAGTTTACCCCTAAATCTGTCAAACAAACTCAACTACAGTATGTGCATTTCCATATCATTTCAACAACATTTATTGTCAATTTTCAAAGTAGGATCATTTAAAATAACTATCTTTACCTTAAATAAGATTAGTCTTAGCACAATGAAGACTTAGTTTGATCATCCCCCCTTGTTCTTTATTCTTATTTAGTTATTTATTTTAAACATTTTATCGAGCATACTTCCTTTCTAGTAAGAGAAATGGGACTGCGACTGCCCTGCTACTAGTTTGAATCTTGGCTTGAGTGGAGTTAGAGCCAATGTCATACACATCTGTAAGTGCTCATTGTACTTGGTTTTGATAATGTTCATAGTGTAGAAAGCTGACTCACAGTTGATCCAGACATGGTCAAGGTGTTGACATTTGGTTTTAGGTTTGGAGTCTGAGACTCTTCAAACAACACAAGTACGAAAACCCTACTATTCTCAGCTCACTTCAGAAATAACTGCTGCTGCCTTAAAGGACCAGCTGTCTGAACTGCAGGTACAGTTACATGTGAGTGTAGCAAAGGAAGAGCTGTCACTTTCATCATGGATATCCGTGTGGGAGCAGAATGAAGGGAGGGAAAGAGGAGAGGGACCAAAAGCATCAGGCAAATCATCTCTTCCCAAACGGATTTTATCTTCATCACAGTTATGCAAAACATGACATTAGTTGACCTTTCACTGCTGCAGCTGATTCAGTATGCAGCAGCTGAGCTCTTGGCAGGTGCTTTGAAGAGGCTCCATCTCTCACAGTAGGTCTCTGAGCTGCTGTGGTCTTACAACAGCTACTAGTAGACATTTATGTTCCAGATTCCAATTGGTCATCCCTTTTCTATTGCAGAAGCAAAAATCCATTGCCAATACCAGAAAAAAACAACAACAAAAAATGGTAATGTAATAGCTTATAGTGTGTAGTGTAATAATTATTATGTGTATCCTCATTTAAGCCCTTAAAGCGCTTGGGAACCTCTTGAAGCCAACTCATCCTGGCCAAGCTGTCAGCCTTCTTGTAAGGAACTGAAACCAACTTTAAATGGAACCTGAGGTTTTGTATTCTTTGTTAACTCAGATATCTTTAAAGTATCGCCCAAAATAACCCAGCAGCAAGTAGTATTGAAACTTCTCCAGTAAAAAGATGCCCATAATCTATCCCTTTTGGGCCAGATCTAGAAAAATTGACTATTTACATGTTATTGTTGTGGTTTTTTTCCTGTTGATGAGCCGCTTCTTTGACTTTACCTAACGGCTGGCTCAGTAACTGTTATCTATCTGACTCGTGGTGAGACACCACAGGATCTCACTGTTAGGACCTCAGTAACGAACACCCACAGAACACAAGAGAGATTGGATTTTCTTCAGTTCACGCAGATTTATTTGTATCACAAAGTATACAAGTAAACCGAGCTGTCCGGAGTCAACTCTCTTCACAATAGCATTGTTCATTACTTTATACCTCCATTCTACCCTAAGTCTCCCCCCCCCCCCCTTCGGAGATGTCCTCCTCCTCTTCTGAACTTTCACCTAGACAAGTTACACTGTGCACCTCGGACAAGTCATAACAGAGGGTTTTTTGATTAACCACAGTCTCCTTCCACACTCGTCTTCTTCTGATTTCACTTCTGGCCGCCCGTCACAGCGACCGGATCCCGTTCTTGCCCTGCGTTAGAAATCTTGGCCTACTTGTTTATCTGCTTCATCCCCCCTCTATCTTCACCCGGGCTCCAAGGCCGCTATCCGAGACTCTCTGTCTCAGTGTCGTGAACAATGATACAGGCCAATATCGCAGTATGAATGTGAATATACATGGATACATTTCAAAGTATGGATATGATTGATTTTACACAAATATATTTCAAGACACATACATTTTTCCTCCCACAGTATTGCTTGCAACCGCTACAACCTATACAACCAGGATTGTCTGCCTGCACACATGGAAATGTCTCTGCCGGTAGCTAGGAGCTAACGGTGCTAACAGGGTAAACAGTGTTTACCTGAAGGGGGAACAAAAGAAATATATGTATATATGTATGTACTGTATGTGTATATATATGTGTATATATGTGTATATATATGTGTATATGTATGTATATATATATGTGTATATGTATGTATATATATATGTATGTGTATATATATGTGTATATGTATGTATATATATATGTATATATATGTATATATATATGTATAT
>NW_022280109.1:1284303-1321250 GCF_004355925.1 Anarrhichthys ocellatus | reverse complement strand
AAAATAAGAAATCAGGAAGGGGGCAAACACTTTTTCACACAACTGTAGTTGATGGTTTACCATTAACAATGTATGCTTCTATTGTTGTTTGATGTCAGACAACAGCTTCTTTGTGAAGTTGGGGTAGATGGATTTTCCTAGAGTTTATAGGAACTCCATTGTACATCGTAGACTAGTTCCAAGGCTTCTGGAACGCAGCATTAGTGCAAGACAAGTCAAGATGTCCCCAGTGAAAAGGTCTATTTTTGCTTTAAGTCACAGTGTGGGGTCGACCTTTGGAACATACATTAGTTCAGCTGCAGTTTAGCTGTGGTTCAGCTGAACTTGTTCTGGTTTTGACACAGCAATCAGGTTCAACTTAGCATGCAGCTGCGTGATTTTAAACCCAATGATTTTCCAGTTAGCTGAACTTCTTCCAATGAAGAGTCCCCCCCTCTGTTGCATCACACACACCTAAATCACGCCCGTAGCTGCCAGTAACTCCTCACAGGACACTGATTGGTCCGTAACACTGTGGTTCTGACACAAACGCTTTACTTGAAGCCTGACAAGATCGATTCTTGTGTGATCTTGTGATCCTGTGATTGCGGTGTGCTCTCGTGATATTGCGAGAATCCATCTGCCGTCCAGGATAATAGTGGCATAGCAACAGCCCCATGTAGTTTTATGGTGTTGGCAAACAGTTTCTCATTTACATAGCAGACACAGAGCAACATTAGCAGTATGTAAAGGCCAATTCATACCTTCCTCATCTGTGGTTTGCGTGATGTAAATGTCGCCATGCACCTATGGGTGGCATAGCATATGCGCTGACTGCACATGCTCCAGTATAGTTCCACACTCCAGTCCAGTTGGTACCTCTATCTGGTTTGCCAAGACGAAGAAAAAGATCAAATGGATGCTTGTTATGAAGAGAGGTTGTTCGAGGAGATCCGCCGTTACCCATATTATTGTCTCTAAAAGAATACAAAAGACTCCTGGTAAACAGCATTATGGTGCATTACTGCTCCCAAATAGAATAGCGTGTGGATCGGGTAATATGCATGCTTGGAATGCCAACCGACTCAGACCCTCAATTGTAGTATGAATGGATCGACGTGCACGTCTGCGTGATTGGTACTAGTCTGCGGCTTACTGCGGACGCAGATAGTATGTCAAACGCTTTAGTCCAACATTTACTCTCCTTTTAGCTTTGTTGTGGTCTGTTTCGGGGTGTGGCCGATGGGCAGTAAAGACTCATTCTGAGCTGAAACGAAACAATGGCACATAAATTAGGTAAATGGTAGGGCAAACATTGTTTAAATTACAGCAGTAGTCATTCATTGGCTAGTTCTCTATTGAATGACAGAGGATAGAAAGCTGCTGATTTGATCTCTATTGGCTGAGACTTTCTAGCATCTTTCAATTCAGGCCACACCCCAATCAGTGATGTCACAACAGGTGTTTCTCATCAGTTTCAAAGGCAAAACATCTTCTGTCACTGATTAGGGTCTAACCTGAAGTGCAACATGCTAAAAGGTTTCTACAGCAAAGAGCAGTGCAGCACTGCTTAATATCTTCTTCTGTCGTCATATTTGATCCTACCATTTCTGACTCTGTTTACATCTTAGCACTCTGTTTTATCTCACACACACTCACACACATATTTGTTTCATAGTTCTCCTTATCCATCTCAGAGCTGTGTCCCTGTTGTTTCATCTCCCCGCTGACCTCTGTTAGTCGGCATCTCGTTAGGAACCACAGGCACAGTGGAGAGAAGTTCAGACAGGCACTCTATGTATGTGTGTATGTGGTGGCGTGTTGACAAGTGAGTGCTCATTAATGAAAACAGCTGTGCCCTCAGTCCTCTTGGAAAAAAACATTCAGGGAAGTAAACATGCAAATATGTTCCCTCACTTAAACATCCTCTCTCCTCTGCTAAAACTAAAGGGAAGATTATTTCCTCTTTACTTTTCATTGGAGTTCCATTTTAGTTTATGAATGGTTTAACTGAACCTTAATCACTTTGAGATTTGCATTTTGTTTTAGGTTTAGTGGATACTCAGGAAGTGACAAAAGGACTGCCACCAAAATTGACATCATTTAATTGAATATACATGTTTTTGGAGTCATGTTTGTGTCCACGTGATGAATGTATTATTCACTCTCCCTACCTCTATTTTGGTCTCTACCAACTCCTGGGAGAAATATCTGGCTGCTAGATGTTCCACTATGCTCACCAGCTAACTTTGTGTCTGCCGTGTGGACGCTGGGCAAACAGCAGTGTATGAATGGGTGAATGTTGAAATGTAGTGTAAAGCGCTTTGAGTGGTATATAAATGCAAGTAATTTTACCATTTAAAGCAGGGGTCTCAAACTGCCGGCAGCCAGAAACGGAGAGGGAATGGCCTGTGACATGATGTCAAAAATATAAAATAATCTGGCATGCAAAATATTTTTTTTATTTATATTTTTTTCCTATTTTTTATACCAATTTAAACAACTCCTTCATTTACAGTTCAAATAATACAAATATATTTCTGTTTAAAACATATTATTAGAGTTGTTTGGCTGCAACCAACAAAGATCAAAGGTCTCTTTTTAAACCGAAAAGGAAGTGGATGAACTCAGACAGTTTCCAGAAAGATGGACATTGCAGGGTTTCTTTTGTGAAGTTTAAGCTACCTGCCTGGTAGGAAGGAAAAGTTGCTGTTTCATAGAAATATAATCTCAAACATCATTACTCGACTAAACTCTGAGAAATACCAGGGACACCGAGAAACAAACGAGCCACGCAGCGCCAGAGACTTGAAGTCTCAGCAATGTCTTTTCCATAAAGCCAAGAAGGATGCTGCTGCCATTGATGCAAGTTATGTGGTTAAGTTAACCGCCAAAGCAGGAAAGCCATTCACCAAAGCGCAATTTCTGAAGAATTGTATGTTGTAAATCACTGATATTCTACGTCCAGAAAAGAAGAGCTTGTTCAACAATATCTCTCTATCGGCAAACACATTAATATTAATATTAATATTAATGGCCAATTAAAAGTTACAGAAGAGTTGCTGAGTTTCTGTGCGCAGCCGTACCACAGCCAATGATATATTTCAGCACATTGAGACCCCTGTTCTAAAGAAACCCCTCAGGATTTAATATTGATGTTGACAGAAAAGTTTGAAAAATCAGTTTAATCTCATCAGACTGTGATGTTTTCCTTGTTGTGATACCTGAACAGTTTCTTCTGTCCTTGGTATCACAAGTGGATAAAAACACTCTTGCAAGTTTTTTGCATGTAGTAACCCACTTTTGGAACTAAGTGTTAATATTGTTGCTAAGATACAAGTCCTTGATGGTTCTTTTTTTGTCGTGTTCTTTTCATCAGCAAAATTTCCACTGACTTTTTGAATCAATATGTCTGCTTTAGGTTAAAGATTATAGTTGAACTAAGCAGTTTCTTCTCTCTGATGCAGATTGCAGAGCTGGTTGCCACTGAGTTCTTCGAGCAGGGGGATAAGGAGAGACAGGAGCTGAACATTGAGCCCACTGTAAGTGTCGGAGTTTATTCTGTGTGATCAACACCTCTCTAAGCTGTGGTGTGCCTCAGGGATCCGTAACGGGTTTGTTTTTAATCTTCATGTGCTTTGGTTGTTGTCATCAAAAGACATGGCCTCTCATTTAAGCGCTATGCTGATGATACTCAACTATATGTATGTGTGTTCCCTGATGACTGGAGGACTATTGATGTCTTAAATAATTGCATATTAGATATATAATTATGAATAATCTTAAAGTCTTTTGCTTAAACCATGACATAAATCAGGTGTTTATAATTATAATTACTATTATTTTGTATTTGTTATTATATTATGAATCATATCTTATGAAAAGTCACACGGACTAAAATCAGCCTCCTGCCAGTTTGTCTGTGCCTCTGTCATAAATAGCATGTAGTGTTGATTAACACTGTCATTTTTGTGAATTGTGTTCTGATTGGTGTGCTAATTGTATTATTGCTGGCTGTGCAACAAATTGCCCCACGGGGATAATAAAGATGACCTTACCTTACCATAGAGACAAACCAACCAGTTATCATGGTTTTATCTGGCTTCATTACTTCAATGGGCCCTTATGGCATAATTATGAATCCCATAACTTTACTTGGAGACCCGCCCTGCGTAGTTAGGCAGCTGATCAAATAAACAATAAATAATTATTGATTATCTTTTTATAGTCATTTCTCAAGCTAGAATACCACTGGCCTCTCCAATGTGAGGATTTGCCACTTTCATTTGGCATGCATGATGGAAAATGAAAAATCTTTGGGTTTTTGCCTTTTGACAAAACAAGCAATTGAAATATGTCACTACATGATGTTAGATGTTATGGACAGTTTGTTCATTTTGTTTACATGTCATTTTTTTCAATCCTTTTACCTTAGGACCTGATGAATCGTGAGAAGAGAGATAAAATACCCAGCATGCAGGTGTCCTTCATTGATGCCATCTGCACTCAGTTGTATGAGGTAAATCCAACAATTTAACAACAAATTGACTGTTTTTGTTGCGAGAAACCACTGTACCGAATGAAAAGCTGGAAAGGGCATTTTGTCAATGCCAAAGATGGAAAATCTTTTTATTATTTCCCCCAAAGATGAATTAACATTTTCTTTGTCACTGTCACAGACTTTGGCTGGCATGTCGGAGTATTGCTCCCCACTGCTGGAAGGATGTCAGGAAAACCGGCAGCAGTGGAAGCATTTGGCCGAGGAGTGCGAGAAGGGGCTGGTTAACGGCTTGCTGTGATCCCAACACCAGCACAAATTTCCAGGGTCTTTCCTGTCCAACCTGGTCTCTCAAAATGTCATGAAATTAGCATGACATCTAAAAAGACAAATGAGATAATTTCTCTAACAAGAAAAGATTGTCTGCTGAAAAAAAACTTTAGATTGGTTTGACAGTAAAGGGGCAGACACACTTTCCTTCAAATTGACCAACTCTTGAGCAGGTTCAGGTCCCAACTTATGCCGAGAGTTTTGCTTACACATGAAAAATGACAACAGTTTCCTGCAACTTTGGTCTCATTGTAGGTTTGTCCCTTCCTGTCTGTAATAATTAGTTTGTGCTCACCAAGTTAAATACTCGGATCTAGGAATGCGGCAGCATCACTAGAAAAGACTAAGACTTTTTAAAGCTTCCAAAAGACTTTTTAAAGCTTCCATAAGCTTTACAACCATTCGGATCATCTAAAAGCTGACTTTTTGTAACAATATCGCCGTGTTCCCAGATCTCAGTAATAACTTAACTGAGTACATAGAACAGATAGAAACGATGGCTAGATCTATGAAAATAAGACCCAGGTTGTAATATACCTTAACATAAAACCTTAAACTCCAACTCCCATGACAATGAAGTGCAATGTTGTGCACATGACACATAATCCTTGTTTCAGAGGTCATACTCATTTCGCCAAACTGTGTGAGACTTGTCTTCCTATCGTCACCATTTTTCCATGGGCGTCACTCACCAGAGAAAATAACAGAGTCTGCACTAAGCTATATTTATTACAATAGCCTTTTTTATTTTTGCACAGAGTGGCTTTCATCTTGAAGTCTCACATATTATCACTCACAGGTAGTAACATTTAGGGGAACACTGAAGTCCAGATATTGTACCAACTATATAGTTTACATAGCGTCACAATAATCTGATAAGCTTGTTAAATGCCTTCGTTCACAGAATACACACACAAGGGTCTTTTGTAACTTTTTTTTCACTCATTGTCTTGTCTATTGTATATTTATTTTTGTTTGATATATTTATTAGAGTTTCTATATCGTACGGTTCTCCTTTTGTCACGAGCACACACTGCTTTATGTAGGAAATGTACTTTTCATACTTTAACAAATCCTGTCTCTGCTTTTTTGAAGGACCTTTAGGAACAACTCTTTGGAAATGTACTGTTTTGTGTTGTTTGAAACTTAGAATTATTATTTTTTCAAAATGTAAAGGAGCCAAAGACTAGGTCTACATTTTTCCACTGCCTTGTGATAAAATAGGACCAATTCACAATTAAAAGAAAAAAAGTTTGTATTTGTCCACATGTCTCTGCATCCGTTAATGCTTTCCCACTATAAGAGGCTGTTTGTTTTACTTTATTATATATTGAGCGATGAAGTAACGTTTGCGTTAAATTGTGAGCAGCCTGACCAGACGGTGTCATGATTTACTACTAGGTCTCTTTCATTTCAGTTATGCTCTATTGCATAACTGAACTCTGCTAAAAACAAACCAATAAGATGGCACAAGTATACCATTTAGCTCTGGTACACTGTCATTTATTAACACCTTGTATCCATCATTAAGCTTCTCTTATTGAATTGATGTACAAGAAATTCACCAAGAGAGAAATGATTGGCCCAAATACTTCAGACAGTTTCTACTTCTACTGCAAAGCCTGATTGTATCAACGATACTTGGTGAAAATAATTCAGAAAGTATCAAGGCTTTATGCTGACACGGGTTCTTTAAAGATACAAATGACACTCAATCACAGTGAGAGAAAAACACTGCTGCACCGCTGCAATGGTTACAACTTTCTAGTACAGTGCATTAAGTATTCAGAGCCTTTCATTTTTTCCCATTTTGTTGTGTTGCAGCCTTTTGCTAAAATCTTTTATTTTCATTTTCCCCCCCTCATCAATATCCCATAATGACAAAGCGAAAAAATGTCATACGAATATTTTTGCAATTAAAATAAGAAAAGAAAAGAAATATCACTACACTTGAAATTTAACTCAGGTGCCTCCCATTTTTATTGACCAGCTCTGAGAGGCTTGATTGGTTATACAATATATTGGACATGAGTTGGAAAGGCAGACACCTGTCTGGTCTCACAGTGCACACCAGAGCAAAAACGAGCAGCGAGGTGGAAGTATAGAGATAGTATTGTGTCGAGGGACAGATCTGAAGAAGGCAACAGAAACAACATGTATCGCATTTCCCAAAAATACAGAGGCGTTCATAATTCCTATGCTGTGATCACACAAGACACGGTTAGACAAATTCATGCCGGGCGGCCCAAAGGACGCTGTATCGCCAAAGCCTTTCAGTTTATTGCTATTAAATTACAGCAAAATCTGTTTATCTTGGCTTCATACAGCCTTAGTAAATACACCGACATACAGTGAAATTCACAGAGTGCCTCCAGATGATGTTATAAACTCAGACACAATGGCCTTTGGTTTACCTGGAACATGTATTAAAGCAGCAGCAGTGGTTATTTCGGTCATGACTGATGTAGATAAGCCTTCACCCCCCCCCCCTCTCTTGAGCAGTGTGCATGAAGATGGCGGCGGGAAGCTTCCACGTCAGGCTCACAATGTGCAGCGACAGTTCCGGCCTCTGGTCTATTCAGTTAGAGGAAACATTGGAAAGATTCCAGCATACATGTTTGACCCAAATGAGAACTGTTGTGCACCAAAAGCGGCAGCAAGCAGAAGTATCAGAATGGTAAGTGAAGTTACCACGTTTTTGTTTGTTGGTTTGTAACTGGCAGATGCTGACACAGCAACCACTAACAGGCTGGTAGAACACATGTCCAAACTAGCTCTCATATAAAGTCAATGATAATAATGAGAGTACCATGTGCAAGTTTTGGTACCAATACCAACAGGCCTGCAAACTCCATTTTGGATCAATTCTGAGAGTAGGGCCGAATAGCATTTAAAGAGGAAAAAACCCAAAAACTGATTACACAAAATCACAAATTCTTGTCAGCATATAACAGGTGATTTTCCCAATTTTATTCATACTATGCGTAAAAAAAGAAGCTTATAATTATGTGTATGTGTCCACTTGAATTTCAAAGTTTGGTTCAGCTGAATTCTCTGGCCTCTCCCTGACTGTAACAAAGTAAGACTCTACAGGTCTATACATCTGATGACCACGCCCCCTACTGTGGTAGCAGCATCCACGCTCAGTATAAAAAGCAGGGCACACATAGCTGCTAGTAGCATTAGCAAGCCACAAACAGGATTTGTTTGTCTGCAGTGTCAGTAAACAAAACTGATCACTGTGCTGCATTTTAAACAGCAGGGCTATGGCTATTTACTGACCCTCCCCTGCAGAGCCTCTCGTAGATCTGCTAGTTCAGCTACAACACAGCAGCCCACACAGGGACTCGGTCAGTGGGACACAAAGGTGCTTCTAGTGACGGTCAAAGCTCCACCAGATTTTCCTGCAGAGACAGAGTCTGACAATGGCTGCTGGTTAGCTCTGACTGCCACACCTCTCCTGTCCCTGGACCCTCCAGCTCACAAACTACATAGCCTGTGCTGCAAGTTTGAAATATGCTGTGAGGAAGGTAGCAGAATGTGAGGGTGTACTCACCCTTTAAGCAGTCTCATTACTGAAGCTCAGCCAAAAAGCAATATTTCAAGTTACAGCAACTGAAAAGTTTCATTACATACATGAGGCCAAGCAGGGTCCTGCCTGAAGTGCAATGAGTCTGGCGAGTCTATTGTACGATTCATTATACAGAAGACAGTAACAGGTGCATTTTATTACACATGCCCAGGAGTCTCATTTGTGTATCTGTGGCTGTGTTTCCTACCTTGATGTGTCTGTTGCTTAACCTCTGTGCTTCTTCACAAAACTGAATATCTAAGTTCTCACTGCTTCCGTCTCTGGGTTGTTCCCATTAAAGAGCAATGCTTATTTTCTATGTGTCCCGTGTATGGTTGTAGAACTTGACATACTGTGTAATGTGAACACTACAAACCACAGAATCACCTGAAACCAACCAACATGTTGCACTGCCACCTTCTGGTCACAAGCAGTAAAACCACAAAAAAAAAAACCTTTGTGAAAGACATTTATTCATGACATGTTAAAAAAGATTAACATCTAAAGCACTAGCTTCTAAAACCGACGTTGACCATCTGGGAGAAAGGAAAGGCACTACCAAAGAAAAGAGATCACAGATCATAGCTAATGAGAAATATTTACATCAGTGTAGACGAGCAGGGGGCCGTCACGTTCCTCTCAAAAAGACAAGTGACACAGTGAAGATGGCAGTTCTCTGTGTACAGAATACTCAGACAGCGACTGTAGAATATACTGTTCTCTATAGGGCAGTGGTTGGTGGTATGTACAGCTCATAGGAGGAGGGGCACTGTGGTTTAGAGGTCTAAGCTGAGTCCGTCCTCTTGTACGCCACCATGCTGTTCACCTTGTGGATGGAGGTGGTGAAGGAGCGTAAGCGAACCTCCTCCGATTGGTCGATGATCTGAGGACCAGACTCCTCCCACTTATCAGGAACCATCAGGTCTTTGTCTGTGTAGACAAGGAGGTCAAATGCACCTGGGGAAGAGAAGGCAAAGATCAGCGTGTCAAAGGATTAGTCAACTGACAACTTAGTGAAAACTGAAATGGAGACCAATACGAGTTTGTTGGTACAAACGGCTGTGGCTACTCACACGGCGTCTCCAGCAGCGGCAGGAAAGTAACTGTGGCTGTAACCTGCCTGATAACTGAGCGGATCTCATCCTGAATGGTCTTAATGGACTTCTCTCTGGGAGCACTGGGTGACACGTGAGAAGTGAGTTACATGCATGATCTGAAGTACTGTGTACATACACACTGAAGTGAGGCATTGTGGGAGCTGCCAGGCCATGAACATGTGCATAATGCTAGGAATGTTATTGGATGTTACTAGTCAGCTGAGCATGAAGGAAAATAGCTGATCAACTGATGCTCCGTCTAAACTAAGGCGACAGGATCCTGCCCAATTACAGAGTACAAGCTTGTGTTATGATCAGCTGTTAATGGTGTGTAACCTCTGGTAACTTTTCATTATGAAGACCCCAAACTTATGCAAACAAGTGGATTTAGTTCTGTGGCATTAAAGTCAGCAACTGTTATAGTTTTTTGGAGTAGACTCTTTAAAAATGTCTTCTAAACAGTTGCTTATAATAAGACAATATTATATATTGTTCCTTGTGTGTGTAACTAACAATCCACCTCTAAGTACTCACTGACTTCCCCACCTTGTCCGTGTCACTCTAACCAAAGCCCAAAATGTAAATCCTTAAAAAAGGTCAAGAATATATAGTTTCCTTTTTAGAAATGGTCAAATAATTTCCCTACAACAGCTGGCCACTGTGGGTTTTATCATAAAGGAGGAAATATGCATGCATTTATCAGGGACTATTTGCATCGGTGGATGAATACACACTTGTTGCTGTAGTGATTTGGGAAAGCAGGACAGTGTATGTGGGAGTCACACTCTATTCAAAATAGAGTGCGACTCCCTGATGTGTTTTTAGTAGTTTTGGACAACTAAATGATGACACACACACACACACACACACACACACACACACACACACACACACAATAAAGAACACTGAATCTTTATTTCATTCATCACCTAAACTCAAGGATGAAGTGGTCTGAAATGCTACTGAACTATTTGAAAGAATGCAGCTAAATGAACTATTGTGAGACTTTTAAAGGGCCGGTAGACGTAGCGGAGCTGACCTGATCTCCTTGGCTGATTTGTCACACTCGATGTCAAACTGCCATCTCTCCAGCACCTTGTTGGTTTCCAGACATGTGATCACCAACACAAACTTCTGCACTGTGCACTCAAACAGCCACTCTGCAACACAGAGAACAAACCCCTGTATCCTGACACTGAACAGTGGGAAAGGGATCCAAAACATCACAGCCCTTCTTCTGCCCGTACAAAATAGATAGAAAAACATACATGTATTTGAATGACTCAGGGACTGAGGACTCCACTTCTTTTAAATACATTTAGTCCATTATCAATGCAAAAGTGCACAATACAATATGACAGTTATCTTAAACTCACACTGGCTTAACCCTGCTGTACGTCCATTCTCAAAATGCTGAAGCTATAAACAAAGGGAAGTGCATTTTCATCACAACTTGAAAAGAAAATATTATTAATTACAAATAATGAGTTCTTAAAGAGAGCTGAAGGTCATCTGATTTGACATATCACATGAAAGTATAGTTAAAATTGCAACAAAAGTTAAAACAATTAGTTGATTCATTGAGCAACAGAAAATGAATTGACAACTATTTTGATCAAAGGTTAATCTAGTGAGCATCTCTTGCTTTTCCTCATCTTAAATTATAATAAACTGAATGTGTTTGGGTTTTACTAGATGAAGAAATGAACATTTAGAGTTTTTAACACTTCGGACCAAATGATGAATATTTTGGCAGATGAATCGATGATGAAAATTAGCATTTGTTGGAGTCCTATAATGAACATGAACCCATCATGATTTGGGTTAGCTGCATACAGCTTTATGCTCAGGGGTTTCAGGTTTGGTTAGTTTTCAATTGCAATATATTTAGAAATCAGTTTGTTTAATTGTGCCATATTTAGCAAGTAGAAATACAATGCCAGATGGGAACACTGACAGTCAATAGGTTGCATTAGCGCGGTACGCCGACTTTTGGTAATTAATGGAACAAAACAATAATTTTGGCAGTACAGGTCAGATTCAGTCATTTGGCGTATGGGCTGGGTTCAAGTCTTAGTCTGACACCAGTGCAGAACTTCAATTTATAAAGCACGTTACGGCAATGGCACCACTGTCCTGACTAAATGACTTTACCTGTTGTCTCTGTCAACATGAAACAACTACATGAGAACATAAAAACGTTACTTATATTTATGATGCCACCTACAGTAAATTATCCTGAGGAAAGCCACTCAAGGCATAAAGAAGCAATCCTCCGAGGCTACCTTTGAGTTGAGACACCACATTGGTCAGGTAGTTCTTCAGTTTGGGATCAGTGGTCAGTTGAAGGCTCATGTCATAGTGGGTGACTCTGGTGAAAGTCTCTGGAGGATAGATGCCCCGCTGATACAGGATGCTGTTGATGCCAAAAGCTGTGGTGCAGAGAGTGAATCCACATGAAACCATAACGTTACTATCACTCTGTCATTGTAGGAGAGTGGGACAGGCAAGCGGCTCACAGCTGAACAGAATGAAATGAGTTAATACAACACATACATAAAGCGCATAAAGTATCGCAGTGGGCTAACGGACCTTTGTCGTGGTAAACGTGGCAGCACCGCTAACGAACGAACGCTCTGCATGTCTGCTTTTCAATCAATGTAGCATTGAAAACACAGTAAGCTAACACTAAAGCAAGTTAGCGAACCTCGTCCATCAATGCTAACGTTGCTATGCTTCCAGACAATCGATACAACTTGTAACGTTAAATAGTGACCGACATCTCGAAGGAAAGGTTAGTCTCCTGGTTTGTTTTTGACTGAGTCCATTTGTAACGTAACCGTAAGTATTCGGAATACCCCCTTATCTTATCTGTTAAGCTAACGTAACGTGTGTTACGCTCCACATTTTCACCATGAAAGTACTTGGTGGGAGGTACACTTCACTGTAAACTGTGTAGCCTCAAGTTAAAACACATTTAACTTAACAAAATTATCTTTGGTTGGTTATGTGCCCAAATGTAAACTGGTGCGTAACGTTAAGCTCCAAACACGATTTTCAGATATTTGAATTGAGCTCCGATTGGCATGTTGAAAACATTAAAACTGCACACAGACCCGGCCCAGTCACGTTAGCATACTAGCACTGCATGTTTGCGTGTGGAATGCGCTCCAAACGAGTTGAAAAGCATAAATATAAATACTTACAGAAGAACTCGGCCACCAGCTCGGCGCTTCCCTTGAGAGTAATTCCTTTCAATGTGCTGGTCATTTTCTTCAACTTTTTGTGAAATTCTTGACAATGAACCCCTGTTGTGTGTTTTTTTTTTCTGTCCAGACTTAGTTACCCGCCGTCCAGTTTGAAATTTGTCTGCTCCATACTCTTGCGCATGCGTGAAATACTACGGCGCACTGTTGATGACGTGTCAAATTACGGTAACTTTGTTTTTTCACTAGAGGGCAGTGCATGATAACTCAACGTTATGCTTGGTACATGTCATCCAGATGGGGAACAACTGGCTTTCCCCTAACCTTATACTCATTCATTAATTTAGTAAACAACAGTACTCTAGCTACATGTTATGTTCACATGTTTGATTGTGTACATTTCAGTTTTATCAGTCTAAGTGTGCACTATGAATCAGAATCTGTTATATTAGCAAGGAATGAGTACACTTCCCATATAAAGAATTTGACTTCGTTTTTTAGTGGCTAGCATTGTACATACACAGCAACGTAGAGATAGCTTTAACAGCTATAACAAGGGCAACATGGCTGAATAAGAGTCAATATAAACATTTAACTACATGTACTTTGGTGAATTGCATGGAAGATATAGCTCAAGACACTGTAGCATCAGGTTTACTAAGCTTTATATTGCACATTGACCACCCAATACATAGGCTACACACTGCCCGGATGCGATCGATCTCCACATAGGTCTTGGTCATGGTCACCACCTTGTAAAATAACATGAGCACTACACTAACAACACAAACACTAACACCCATAAAACATAAATGCAAAGCCAAAGCAAGAACAGAACATCATTACGTTTGTTTCTATTTGGACAGACTGACACACACACCCCAAAAAGTCAAATGGTTGTCTGGATGGTGCAAAGTGGCAAGACATGAACACACAACACAAATCAGCAGGCAAAGGCAGATGGTATTCTTCTAATGTTACAGTTAAGTTTATTATTATCATTGTCACAATGCTTATTCAGACTGCTTGCCAGATCGTCAAATAACGTACCCATGCTTTTCTGATGTTGGATTTAGGAGGGAGGGGTCCCTCAATTTTTGTAACATTCCCAAAACGACAATCTGACAAACACGCCCACATGGCAGTGATTGACCAGGTATACTGAGGCGTGAACCTAGGTAAAGATCAGACTTCTATCTCTAGCTCTCTCTTTTAATTCTTCATACCAATACTTCCGTGAAATTTTTGCGCTTATAACCAAGCACAAAACCGTGAACTTCTTTGAGGAGCGACTTGTTTAAATGCACTGCCAGTCCTACATGTAGGATTGATTTGTACATTTGAAGCATACTGAACCTTTTAGAGTTTCTTTGTCTTTAAAACACACTCCATGCAAAAGAGTTGTACACCAAGTAAAACCTGGTTCATTTGTGTTGTCACCAACATATTCTAGTAGTAATAATATTGTGATTTATTTTTTATTTTACCATAACTTTATTTTATCACAACATTATTAAAATGTACCTTCAGCATCTCTACAAACTAACCCTGGCCACAACTTGCACCCTGCACTTCCAAAGCGATCAGTGAACATCCAGAGATTTATTTCAACTCAACTTCAAGTATGTGACACAATGTGAAGGTGTGTGGGGGGAGCTAACTCTAGCTAGCTAGGTTGTCCATTTATTTTGTCTGTGAGACAAACATTATTCAAACATGTTGGAGAGTTTTGGTTCTTAACAGATCTCTGTTTTTCCCAAAGCAGACAAGGTTTCAACTTGTATCTACAAGTTGAAACCTTGTCTGCTTTGGGAAAAACTTGTATACACACACACACACTGTAATCCGTTCAGCAGAGTTTATTGGTCTGTGGTCATTTTTTACTTTAGCCAATACTATATCTTTAAGAGCCAGGTGTTGCAACACTGACTTAGATCCCAGTGTGGACCCCAACTGGTGTCCGTCTAAAAAGTAGCTGCTGGTCTAAACTAACACCTCTATGGTTTTATTTTGAAAGACCTCAGCACCACATTCATGTCTCACAACAGAGACTGTGGGTAATGGCATCAAAGCCTCTCTATCTGTCTGGTATCATGAACATGTCCTTCTCTTGATGGTTCTCTGTGTGTATAAATTATTTGGTAAGTACCTTTTTTATTCATCTGCATAGGAGAAGTGAGGAATTTAGGAGATACAGAAGACCAACAGATATTGGCCTCTTCAAACTTTAGTTGATATGATGCTGTCTGCTCCCTAACCACAGATATGAAAAGGTAGAAGAACGCGGTGCGTCTCTGCAGCTCTCTGCGAGCTCCGCAGACCATCTCTTCAGCTCGGTGCAAGCTTTTCCACAGAAGTGTTAATTAGTCATTCTTTTTTTTTTATTTTTACTTTTATTTACATTACTAATAAGGAGCACCCTCCTGTTTGAAGATTGAAAGACTGTAAGCCAGGGGTTCTCTGTAACGTAAGGCCATCTTCTGATTATTAACCTGAATTACCAAGGAGCACCTTCCCAACTTATTGAGAAAAAAACCCAGGCTGTTGCCTAAATAGGTGTTATGCCACTGTCAGCTAATGACCAAAATAAATGTTCTGCTTCCGCTCACCATTGCTGCCTGTCATTATGAATCCATATTTAATGTATTCAGGGTCATATTTCCTCACCTCACTCTTTGGAGCTTTTACTGGCGCAGGGAATTGTCTCACACATCAGCTAACAGTGGCAAAACACCTTTCTCTCTATGATGTGTGATTGGCTGGTCATGGAAATTATGTTTTGTTTGAAGTAGTTATGTGAATTCATTAGAAAATTTAGAAATTTAATTTAATAACTAGCTTTGTAAATTAACCAAAAAGTATCTTTTTAAATTGATTTGAACCATTTGGCAGTAGCTCTGCGGCCCAATAGGTGGTGCTCTGAGGACCGCCAATGGGCCGCTGCTCAGTAGTTGACAATATCTGCTGTAAGCGTCTATAGCTGCTATGCCATTCCTTAAACCCTTCAGTAAAGTTTTATAAAGTCCAGACACCTCATATATTAGTGATGCCCATCTGAGCCAAATCCTTCAGTACAACTCTTACCTTTCACACACTAAATTTGCTTCATCTGCATATTTGGCTGAACTCTCACACTATAACGCATGCAAAACAATCCTCACTTATAGCCTGCGAAGGAGTATCTGTCGCATTTCTAATTACATGTGGAGAGCACCGAATAGATTCACTTCCATCTCTGTTCAGTGTAATGAGGTGTTTGCCACACATTCCGTTCCTGTAGGTGCTGAGCTTGTCCTACTTGGATCTGACTGGCTGCAGTGATGGGCGTGCAGCGCTCAGCTGGTTGGACCCGTGCCTCATGTTCCCTGGCGCTCTGTGTGAAACAGCTGGAGCTCTGCAAATGACTTTTCATTTCATTCACACGCGAGCATGCACACATTCCTGCGTTCTTGTAGATACACAAACCAGATTTGAGCATAATGTACACACACACACACACACACACACACACACACACACACACACACACATACAACATGAAGATATGACGTTAAGCGTGGTTCTGCCCATCTACAGCCTATAGGAACAGGGTTACACCAGTCTGTGTCATGTTGATGAACAAATGCTGTTGTTTGAACCTGTAAAAAGACTCTCCCTGTAAAGTCCAAGGTTGTGTTTGTCTGATAAAGACCCAGAGTTGCTTCCTTTTTACTAGTGAGTTTATACGACGGCCTACAGCCCCATTAGAGACTACCTAAACACGCAGGCCCCGGCCATGGACAGATAGCCCTCCAGAGTAAACAAGGTCTAATTGATGGTGGGTGGGATGAGAGCATATACAGTTACTCAGTCAAGCCACCTGCACTATATCCAAATAAAATCACCTGTCCCTGCACATATGGAATGATCTCCAAGGATTGTGGGAGTCCAGCAATTACTGCAAGCTATAACATTAACACACAGCACACACACCAGAAGAGGAGGGGAATGGCTTTATGCTTTCTGCAAGGGCAGTGACATAGTCTTAGAGCAGCACTATGCACTTTCTTTCAATAAAAGCAACCCCAAGTCTTGGCTAAAGGCAGTGGCGGCTGGCCAATAGAGTGCCATGGGGCGTGGCCCCACCTTGAGCGCCCCTCCTTGAGCCACAAAAAAAACATTATAATAATAATACATTTTACAAATTGTCAATATTTGTGTTTTTGAAATATGGAATGTACCCAGTAATATTTGTAAATTATATGCTTTTCCTGCACGTCCTCGCCGCCTGTCTGCATGTCTCAGCAGCGCTGGGGCCATCGAGAAATGGCCCACAAGAGGCGGGTCTATGAAGCAGTTTAGCCAATTGCTGATTAAAGACATAAATGAGTGACATACAATTTAGCCAATCAGCGTCCTCAAATAGATTCAGCTCGGGACCAAAGTCTTTTGGCCCCGAGCTGCGCGTTCTCGTCAGGAGAAGTCTCTACAGGCGAGCGCCAGCGTGAGCACTACTCCTCCAAGACCCGTTTGAGAGGAGAACTTTGGCGGAGATTCTGCAGACCAAAGAGCTCTTTGGCCTGCAGAATCTCCGCCAAAGCTGCGGAACCTGGTGCACAGCGAGGATGTGCTTGTAGACATCATGGACCAGGCGCTTAGTGCTCACATCAAATTTTTAGATTACAGATAGATTACAGATCCCAGATCAGCCTGACCTCACAATCAGACAGCAGACTAGCGGGAAAGGGAAGCAGTACATGTGAAGCTTCTCTACTAGCTGTACACCAGACAGGTTTGGCTAGCTGCATGACGTCATGCTAATAACTTATTTAGCTTTTTAAAACAACGGGGACAGATCCAGCACGGACAGTTAGGGAGTGAGGGATGAGGAGGTAAGGAAACATGAGAACACCAGGACACACATGGAGAACTCTGTCAAGCTACCATATTAGGCAAAGTGAACATCTTTTCTTCTACATAGTCTCATCTGCTTAACTTGGTCATGGAGGCATCAACATGTAATTGAGATGTTAAATTAACAGTGAAAACTCATCATAGCTTAATTTAACATCAGTATTCATAATTACACTTCATGTTTACTTCTCCTGATCTTTACCTCCTATAACAAGGTCCATAGGGGCATCTCAATAAATAAACATGTTCTATTATATTATATTTATATATATGTATGTGTGTGTTTTATATTATACTGAATATTATTATATGATATATACTGTATATATATATTATACTGAATTGCCTGTAAGGGTAATACAAATATGATGTCCTGACATGTTTATCAAAGTGTTATTTACTACTTTTTTTCGTGTTGGAATAAATGTTAAATGTTTAACTGCAAAGTAGTAATGCATGTTTGATACCTATATTTTTTGCATTAAATCATATTGGGATGTTTGCTGAAATTCATTGGATGGCTCTACCTAGAAAATTTTCCAGCTGCCGCTACTGGCTAAAGGTATAGCAATGTATCAAGAAATAATTTACAGTAACATCGGGAAACTGCACAGTCAACCCGTTCTCACTCCCAACTAGTCAAATACAGATGTTTGGTCAGTGGCCCTTTAGCGGCTGTATGTGATGCACTGGGCTTTCAACTAACTCCCATGTAATCCCTCCTGCAGCAATAGTGGACTGTAAGAGTGGTGTAGATGTGGTGTACTAAAGACTGTGAGTGTCTGCTCAGGGCAGGCAGGAGGAGGACACTATGTAACGAGTGTATACTGACACAGCCTCCTGACACGTTGTAAACTAATCCTAGAGGAGTACCTAGTGCGTCCATCTCCTATGTCGAGGGGCACAGATCAAATATTGGTATTAGGCGAGTTGGGGGTGAGGATGTGTTGGCACTGTGTGCTTATGTTTGCGAGGTGTGTGGTGCTTCAGTTGGGCAGACCCATTTGTGACCTTAATACTCCGAATGGTGCTCTGCTGAATGATACAAATGTGTGCCTGGGGTGAAACCAACATTTAACTTCCATATTTTCACAGACTTCAACTCTGTTCTGCTGCAATAGTTATGAAAGGCCAGGGCAGAGGAAATATTAGAGCTAAATGTTGGTTTCGCTCCAGGCAAACATTTGATCATTGTGAGCAGACCATAAACATCTGTGGGATCACAACATGTTTTTGATGCAAACTGCTGTTTGACAAAAAAACAACTTAATTTTCAGAAAAGAAGACCTGATAACAGACCTGGTCTGAATAGACCCCGGGGATAATTGGACCCAACCACCCCAATAGACCCAGATAAAGAGAGACCACCAACACTGGCATCACAACCATACAAATATGATATTGTACAATTCTGCAAAAGTCCAGATTTCCAATTATTTTTTAAAGATTAATTAAAAATATATTTTTTAATTATTTCTTTCTGCAATATCTGTACATATTAACTTCTATGGTTATGGTAAGGGTAAGTTTCAGTGAAGGAAATTTCACAGTTATCTGGAAACACCCGGACTCAGTCTGAGTGTCTCAGTTACAAGGAATTGTGGACCAGTAAAGACCTCTACGAAATGGATGGCAGTGATCCATACTAGCAATCATTCTGTTAGTACAAACGGTACACCATTTGTGAGTACAAATAATTGTCCAAAATTACACTGCACATTTTGATAACCAAAGCTGTTAAAGGTTGGTATTGATTATTATTATTCATTGTTGTTTTTTAAAGTATCATTCATTTAAGCATTTGAGTCTCTGCTAGGCACTATACTTCCAAATGGGAGAGCTCTTTTGATTTCCTACATTTTGAATTTACGTACCATTTAGAGTTTGAGCTTGTTGCATTTCCCATGTTCTTACATTTGAGATAATACTTATGGCTTACTATCATTCATTACCATTAGTATGGAGGGTCACAGTGAATGGTCAGACCTGGCATTAACAGGTGTCTTGGGTGATGTGACCACAAGTGGACAGTTGTGAATCGCTCAGACCACATGTGGCGGTATATTGCTGTACTATTTTAGCAGTGTGTGCGCGAATGTGTCCAGGGCTACATTGAAGGACCGCCTACTCAGCTGACGTCCTCTGCATAAGCAGAAGTACTTACTCAATCACACGCCAACAGATAACATCAAGAACAAGAACAACACGCACAAATGGAATCTCTTGGATGGAGTTCACAGAAAACATACTCTGTCTGATTGCAAAGAGTCAGTACAATGGAAACTGGAAGATCCATATTGCAACCGGACAATTTACGAGGAGGTTTTGAAAAAGATGGAGGGGAATGGTTCCTGTCCATCATGGCAGGCATGCCAAATTAAATCTCTCAAGAATACTTTCAGAAAAGCCAAGGACTCCAAATAATAATTCAAGTCAGAGCAGGATAAGCTGTCCTTTTTTATGAGGAATTGAACAGGGTGCTAAGAGACATTCTTTCCCGGTGAAGGTGACGTGTTGGACTGATTCACCAGTGTCCAAAAACACTTATTACATTACATATATTACTTATAAGAGAATGTGATCAGTGAAGCAAATAATGCAGACTTTAAATTGGCCAATCAAGGCAATCTTTGGTCCAACTTAGGCTGATAGAAAAGGTGCATATTTACAGCCTATGAATCTTGCCCTAATGAAGCAAGTATTGTTTTCAACCATATATATTATTATACAGAAAGTCAGCTGGGCATCATTTGTGCCAGCACACTTGAATGGAAATAGTATTTTCATTAGGTGGAGAGAAAAAAGGGAAAGGAAAAGCATGTAAAAAAAATATTTCAACAATAATATCATCAGTGTAGGTGAAGCTTACTCAACATGTTCAAGACTTCATTATTCTCCATCGCCCCTTCACCCACACTGTCTCCATTCTCCCCCTCCCCTGCAACATGATCCCTCCACTGCAAGTTTCCAGGTCGATTCGTCCTCAGCCACGTTGAGTCTTGACCTCTCCTTTCATGTCCGCCTGCACTGCTC
Organism: Anarrhichthys ocellatus; assembly: GCF_004355925.1. Lineage (NCBI taxonomy): Eukaryota > Metazoa > Chordata > Actinopteri > Perciformes > Anarhichadidae > Anarrhichthys > Anarrhichthys ocellatus. The sequence continues at coordinate 1,300,643 of NW_022280109.1, read as the reverse complement.
TCTTTTGGCAACGGAAAGCTGAGACCTTGGAGATTAATCGGACAGCTGTCATTTATTCTACATATGTGTATGGGAGTGTGTGTGCACTGTTCTTCCATCCAAGTACCAAATGGCCAAAAGGATTGCAAGTTGATAAGATTCTCCATAATGAAGACAATTCTGCAAATTGTTACTTCATCAAGGAGCTAGACATTTTACAGGTTGTTATTCACCCAAACAAGGACGAAAGTATATTAGATGTCAGAAATTATTTCGCTCTTTAGGTTAAGTTTAGAAACTACATCAGATTTAGATTAGGTTAAGGGTTAGGATTAGGTATTTAGCAGTGTTAGTGTTAGGGTTAGAGGTTTAGAGTTGCTGACTATGTTTGAAACTACTTTGTACGACGTGTCATCTGACCAGCTAATAGTGATAGGTTAAAGTGTTTGTAGATATTTAGAATGGCCACACTCAAAGACATCATGAAAAGCCATACCGTCATGAATTGAGATTCCATCCACTTTTGTTTATTTGCATTTCTAATTGTGGAAATTTTGGAAATTCAAAAAAAGATTTAAACATCGCCAAAGCATTTACAGCTACTATTTATCTTCCATCCAGCAGCAATGAAATGATTTATGGTTTTAGGAAGCATTTCCCAGGTATATTGTCATGGCTCTTGTGGACTACTGAAGTAAGACGGTGATCATTCACTTACTTTTTCTTTACTCAACTCTGTTGTTATCTTATGCACCTTTTTCCCCATTATCTAAATATTCAGATTTTGTTTTTCTCATCCTTCTCACTTTCAGAATGGAGCTATTCATTTGTACATTTTGGCCTTAGAGGACTTTTCCACTTACCGTGGTAGTCATATTTCCTGTGCATGGCCATACTTGTATATGTGTCCCTTCCTGGGGCTAACAAAACTGATTTATATATGAAGGCCTTGTTTCTGTTGACGACCCTGATAAATGTGTCATGACAAACACAGCTGCTGAGCTCTGAGGGTATGGACAGATGGACAGAGAAGGATTGATGGATGGGCAAAAGTAGGACGGATGGTGGGGGGAGGAAGAGGACGAGGGGGCGGGGCTCTGGACTTCTAGCACATCTGTCCTTCTTTCGTCCCTACAGCGCTGATGCAATCACGAAGGCACACAAGAACACATTCAGCTGGCTCTGTTTAGCCATGCTGCCTGCATGTGGATTACTAGATCTCCCATTGCGCTGCCTTTATTTAATAGCAGCTTTGGTGCAACATGGAGTGATCTAAATGTGGCTAAGCTTCAAACAGCCAAGTGTGGCACTTTAACATCAATGAAATCATGCATTGAAAAATCTAAAACTTGTTATAGCAAAGAAGTTTTTTGTAAATCAATTATTTTACAAACTATGACAGTACCGATATAAGTCAAACTAAATAGCTCTCATGTTAATTGTTATTTTGCTTATTGTTTGAGACTTTGATGGTGTGATGATGACTAAAGAGTCATATTTAAGTCTGTTTTTACCACTACATCACCTACATCACTGGACATAATGCAAAACATGTGGTTACACAAATTAGCATTAGCTGCCCAAAGAAGAATTAGACCGCTAACTCTTGTAGACCATTAACGCCATCTGAGCTGCAACTATGAGTTTTCCTAGGTATTCATAAAGTCAAGAGGCCAAGTTCTGAAATCTCGAGAGCTGACTTGTTGCTGGGAGATAACGGTGGAGTTTTTGTGTTGGAGTACAGAAAGAGTAATGTCATCTAAAAGATTGTCCCTGTCAAGGCTGAAGATTTAGAGGATTTCGACAATGTGGATTAATTTGAATTCGATGGCGCCTATATTTATTTGATCCAGAGTATATGGATTGCCAGATAACATAGAATCATGTTTCACGACCTGATAGGTTTTTTAAATAATGTTGTCAGACACTTATACTAATACCAACCTGAGCCTCGTAACGTCACAGTGACGGTGTTCACTTGCCCTCGCAACTCATTTCGCAGCAGCCGGTTTCAGCGTTATCAGTCAAAACTGGACCAATTTCAGAAATTGTTGTCCATATTAGCCACTGAGGTGTTCTGTTTTCTTCATAAATTCTATCTCTCCTAATGCTGTGTGTCGTCATAAGGCTGCATTCTAGACTCTTAACTTTTCTGTTTTTGATATATAAAATTCTTGATGACGATGGCTGTTAGACCTCCCCAAAATCACAGCTGGGAGCACTCTCACCTGCATGTGTCCAACTGATAAATATAAGTCCAATATTGAATCTGCTTTCAGCTTTGTTTTGGTCTCCACCAACAAAACAAACAAAATCTACAATATCTGTCTCTTCAGCTGATAAATGTCCCACTATGTTCACCAGAGGCGGGCCGTGCATTTTATACCTGGGCCTTCAGTGCTGTCCTGCAGCTGAACCACCTCCTCATTATGACGCCACAGCTATGGTTATTTGTTTCTAGGGGTGTAACAATAAACGTATTCCTATTAAACCGTTGGGTACGAGACTTACGAACAGAACAATACGTTTGAATAATACTAGTGCATTTGGAAAATGCAGAAGCTTAAATTGTGGGAAATATAATGTTTTCTGTGGACTGCGCTCACGTAGGAGACAACGGACTGTGACCTCTGAACCAAAAAAAAAAACAAAAAAACAAAAAAAACACAGCTGAGGCACCGCACGTGTGTTCTGGGAGGCTACGCTAAACTAGCAGGAAAACAACAGCAGCTAACAAGGTACACTCTCCCCGTAGCATTTAGCTGTTCTCTACTGATTCAAACAGGGCTAAAGCAATCGCCACACAATCCCCATTTCTCCAGACCATCATTCTTGCTTTGTAAAAGAAAACAAAAAAAGATTCAATTGTCCGGACAATAACTCCGCGCATGACGGTATGCTTCGGAATTAACGGACAATGCATATAGTCAAAATCTAAATGCTGTTAACTTAAAGACAAACTCCATCCTCCTTTCTTTGTTGACAAAGAGTTTAATCCCACGGTTAAATCCCAACTCACAAATCTGTTTCTCCTCCTTCAGCCATTGAATGTTAAAAAACAAAGCTAGGTAAAATAAATAAATAATCTACACCAAGCAAAATGCAAAAAATGTCATAATTTCTTCCATATCTTTCAATTTGAACTCTTACTACTCCGACTAAGTTATGTTTCACAATAGTCACGTGCTCACCCACTGACCAATCACAGCACATGCTGCACCTCACTGCAGAGCTGCACCTTAAAACTGAGCTGCCCGTTAATGCTGACGTACTTGTAGGCCAGCTAGCAGGCTCTGACACGTCAAAGAATACGCCCAACATGTCAAACTAAAGATCTGATTGGTTGAACACTATGGCAATCAACAATATCGTCCCCATTCACTTAAACTGCACATGGATGCACTTGTGAGTCTGCAGGCCTCGGGCCTCTCTTCTTACCTAGAGACACAGAGGTGAGATCTGATTGGATAAAAGCTCTACTTAAAACAAGCTGCACTGGAAGCAGAGCAACTGAGGAAGACAGTAGCTGTGCAATGAGAAAATAAGATAATGGGAAACATGTTTTTATAAATTATAATATATGTAGTGTATTTAAGAAAAATTATCAAATTATAAAATAGTTATAACTTTGTGATTCTGTTTAGGCCAGCAGAGAAGGCCTTGCAGGCCCTGATGGCCCACCACTGGTATATAAAGGATTACACTGTAAATCCATTGTCATGAGGCTCCTTACTAGATTAAAAGTTACAAAAATACACTAAAAAACTGTTTTTTTTCAAAGATAGTTTTGGTTTCAACTGGTTCATAGACGGCCCACCACTGATGTTCACCAGAGGGTCTCTAACTGTGTCTGTCTGCTGTTTGCTGCTCAGCAGGTAGAGTACAGTGACTTTATCAGAGCTTTGTCACTGAAAACAGCTGCCTGCTGCACATTATTATTATTATTCATTATCATTATTATTATTACTATCATTACATGTGTTTTGTTGTTGTTTAAACAGCTTATATGGATCATATACGTACATTACATTACATTACATTAGAGTCATTTAGCAGACGCTTTTATCCAAAGCGACTTACAATAAGTGTATTCAACATCGGTTTTCGAGAGAACTACTAGTCACTAGAAGTCATAAGTGCTGTAATGTATACACGTACACTGTAATGTGTTAGAAATGAATAGTAATTGGTCCATAACATTAACAACATGGTGATGTTGAGATAACTCAATACTGATTAATTATCTCACAATCTTTATGTATAGTGATCTATAATTACTTAGTCTTCTTCAGATGTTTATTCATGGCAAATAAAACCACAAGAAACAACATTAGGGGACTCACAGAAACACTTTATCGAGGATATGAAGCAAACGGACTGTCGGCCTAAATCTAGCTTTGAATAATGCTTCCATGTGTGTGTTTGCTCACATCTAGTTCTCTGTGTGTTTTCAGTGATATGTCCGACTAATGTCTATAGATCCATCATACCCTGAGGTGCACACACACACACACACCCACACACACACAGAGCCATGTTATCATTGCAGCGTGCGTCGGTGAAAAAGCTCTTTTGAGCACAGTTCATGTATAGTGAAAGAAAGTCAGTGTGCCGCACAGAAACACTGCTCATTTATTGGTGTCATAGCAGCCTAGCTGACACACACACACACACACACACACACACACACACACACACACACACACACACATTTATATATACATACATATTATATATACACACTGACTGACTGCAGCCTGAAGCCCACCTCACACACCTCCAACCTGGACCAGCATGCTCTGGGGTGGCTAAAAATAGCTCAGCAGGACCACTGTGGGCTTCCTTTGTGTGAGGTTAGTTGGGACGTTATTAAAAAGAGGGGAGGCGTAACTAACCCCCCCCCAACTGCACCAATAAGGCTATACTAAATTAAATTTAAATTAAATGAAAAAAATTAAAAATACTGACCCACTTTTATTCATGTCACACAGAAAAGTCACATCTCTACATGCAGCTGGAACGCAAGCCATTAATGCGGGAGGTTGACTTTAATTTAGATTTCTTCAACCCACTGTTTTCTATTTATATTGTATTATATCCATATTTACAAATACTTCACATTCCAAACATATTTTGACAATGTGACAGGTCTTTGTTTTGTTCTGTGCATCATGTTCTATTTGTATTATTATAAATCTTTTCCCCCTCCTTACGGGATTGTAATAAAAAACGAGTTGGCCTCAGGTAATGGGAGGAGAATTTTAGAATCTTTTTTTTAGTCTTTGATACTGTTGTTTTAATATCTATATAATATCTATCTATATATATATATATATACAGTGTGATATTATTGTTGCAATTACTGATTTGTATGGTTGCAAAACTTAAACTGCAGCAAAAAGGTATTGGTAATGAAGGTATTTCAAAAACACACGCAACTTTGCTCTTGGTGGCACAAATTTAGAAAAGCAAAATCAGTTTGGATTAAAAAAAATTCAATTTTGGCAACAAACGTCAAGCCGTGTGTCATGTGGTGCAGTTAATCTGAGTAATTGCCCTTCACTTAGCTTTATGTGATGCAGGCTTCCAAAGCAGGAGCAAAGAGGAGAGTGTTATGGTGGAAAATGAGTGAACGAACTGAGTGGGAGCTGTCTTATACACATCTGTAATGATGTGAACATCTGCAGTCAGGGAACTCATCCACTGACTACTTACAGTTCAATTTGTCACATAACTACATACAATTTATACACGCGCGCGCACATATACATACACACACACACACACACACACACACACACACACACACACATAGCAGAACACCTCAGATCTTTTGCAAAATGAAACACTTCATTCAAAACTATACAATAATTCATAGATATAAAACCCCTTTTTTCACAGTATGGCACACACATGGGTCATAAGATGTGATTCAGTTTGAATCAGTTACACACTGCTGTGCTCAATCTAAAACACAACTTCTACTTTTTGAATTATACAGTCTGGGTTTGATTTGAAGTATATCATTATTTGACCGAACTGATAAAAATGTTTATTTCTCTCCACATTGTAAAATCAATCAGAACATCAATGTAGTTCCAAAGGTTGCATTTTGCACTGAAACTCAGAGGAGAGCATATTCTAAATAGAATATAAAAACAGAAAAATAATTTGTGGAGACGATAAAGAAAGCTTGAATCACAGTTTAATTCAATTGATAATACAGGTTTTTGGCCTTTCGCCGCTCTGTTGGCCTCCATTGTTGTTGTAAACAGGTTCTCACCTGTGGTCTTTTCATCGTGCTTATGCCCTTATTGATGAGTCGACTATCAAGCATTTTGAACAGTAGTGTTTTGAAATGTCAACCAAGTGACTATGTTTCAGATTTCTGTGTCTTATGTTGAGAACTGTGTCATTCTCAGTAAGTGTGCTTTATGTGACATTTAAGTGTACTAGTACCACATGCAGTCAGTGTTGTACTAATAAAATCAAATGTAGTTTGACTTTTCACTGCATCTGTAATGTACCATAAAACAGGGAGACCAGCAGAAATTAAGTTTCATCTCTTAACATCTGATCGTGTACTACTGAAGAAATGTGTTGTTTTTCACTCATTTCACATACACTCATTTGTTTTTCCGTCTTGGCCAGAACTCCTTTGAAAATAAGATTTTTAGTCTCATTTGTAAATATCCTGGTAAAATATGGTTATGCATATGGATATGTATATGCAGTTAAGAGTATGCACCTGCAGTCATTTTAGTATTTATTATAATCAATTAATAAATAGGCAGATCTTAAATGCAGGATTTAATTGACCAGCCATGACCAAACACTCGTCTACCACCAACAAATAAGAGACGGCCAACCAGAGCTCCGCCGCTCTGTGGGCATGCTGCTTACTCATCTTTAAAGAGTAACTTAACACTAGATCCACTTAGTGAGTTAGTAAAATAATCACATAATTTCTCTGCATTTATTGTGATCCCTATATTTATTGTATCATTATTCACATTACATTGCATTAAAAGATGAATGGAATGCACCCTGTTGACTGATATGTGGTCTTTATGGATTTTTTAATGTTAAAGGTAAAATGTTGTAGATGCACTTGAAAAATCTTTTAAAGAGCATAAATATATGAATTTATATTGGTAAAACTATAGTGAAATGAACTTGTGAAACGACTACACCAGCAAAGATGAGTCATCACTTCACTACTGCTTCTCGCTCGCCCTGTGGTGGCTGTTTTGCAACAGTGTAAGCTAATCTATGAGCAATGACCAATGATTATATTGCAATTAGTGGTCGACAAATTATATTTTGGACGGTAAATATTTTAGTCATATCAAGATTGTGCATGCGAAGCAGTTTTGTCCCAACAGCAATTGAGTCTGAGAAGTTTTTTCAACATTTTGGATGACGAAACACGATACTGAGAGGCATCTTAGCTACTGGAGCACAGCTATATGGTAGCGTTCTCATACAGTCCTAAATCATCTCACATGGTCTTGATGTAAACTGTGGCAGGGACATTTTGTTTTCCATCTGCAGCAGGCTCTAGTCCCCCGCTGTGAGACCAAGAGAAGGTTTATGTTTAGGCTCAGTGACAGCAGGGGGACGGAATGAACTGTATAAGAAAGTGCAGAAAGAATGTTTTTGTGTGATCGACATCTGTCCAGGGGTGCAACCTTTAACCCACAGAGGGCACTGTGGGTCAGTGACAGGAAGCTTGTGGTGGTCAGCAGTGTACAAAACACAGCCACCTGTGTTGTTGAACCTGAACAAACAGAGAGATTTGTGTTATCCACAGCAAAACAAGTGCAAAACCCCCAAAAGGACAAGTAATAAATCATAGAATTAAATTTTAAAAGGAAAGGAGGGAAAATGAGGAGCTGTAGAAGAAAGAAAAACTCCCACATCTCAATGGCGTCAACAAGAGTGACATCTGATGACAGCCATGCAGTACAGTAGAGCTGCACAGCTTAGCGACTTCTTGCTGGGCCACAGGAATGATAAAAATGTATAATATGGCAACAGCGTTTACACAAGCAAACACCAACAGGCTTCTATTTTTGCAAGGTTAGGCATGAGAGCCCCCCTTACTGCTCATACAGACATCTCTCTGAAGCAGAGCAGAAATATTCTCTCTGTTCGAGTAAAACCTCAGTTTGTAAATCCAAAATAAAAAGTGTTTACAGTGGTCATAAATGAATGGCTACATACAAAAGGTGGGGTGAAAAGCCTCATAAAGGGGTGAGATGCAATAAATCACACTTTCAACGTTGCTAGACAAAAGTCCCTTCTAGAGCGAACCTTTGAACGGCTACTACATTTCCAAATAATAGGAGATCGATAAAGAGCACATTCAGGAGCCATGAACTGGCCACCCACCTGCAGCCTCGGACGTGCCCCCGAGACAACTGCTCGAACCACTTTCACACCACACTACAGAAACCCCCCAACGAACTCCAAAGGGAATCCGCTCTTCAGCCTAACAGGGACAGAACAACAGCAGTTTACTCACCGTGTATACTGGACCACTCAAACCCTGTTCTACAAAAATCACCAGCATAACACAGCTCAGTGACACAAACTCGTCCATGTCTCCCAAACTACCAGACTGAACCTCTCATCACCAAACGAGGTGCACCTGGCTACTACTGATCCTAAAACAGTCTCTGCACATCAAGTCAATTGCAAACAGCAGAACCAACTTCACCATACAAATTGAAATATGTTACCTGTTCAATTAAGTTAGGACGAGCCCCCATATGTTACGACCTGGCTCAAAGGCTGCAACATAAGGGAGACAAAACGAGTGATGAAACTAATAAACAGACATTTATTTAATGAACAAATAAACAAACTAAACAAACAAACAAACAATCAATCAAATGAAGCGACAGCCGTGTCAGCCTAGGCGAGTCGGAGAGTAGCGCCGCCCAAGAGGAGGAGCTGGGGCCTTTATACCTGGCACTCCCACCAGGCTCAGGTGTGTGTTGGCAGCTGATTAGCAACAACCTGAAAGACAAACAGGACATAGACCCCTAGTGGAAGGGAGGGGTCATCACACCACTGCTGCTGTTATTATTAGTAGTCGTACTTTTTCCATCATTATTCTGCTTGCTACTCTCATTATATGAATCATTTCTGTCATCAACTCTGTTGTGCTGTTCATTCTGCACACATGACATCTATCACACTTCATCCTGATCGAGGATCCTCCTCTGTTGCTCTCCCTCAGGTCTCTTCCTCTTTTCTCCCTGTTAAAGGGTTTGAGGAGTTCTTCCTGTTCTGATGTGAGGGTCCTGGGACAGAGGATGTCACATGTGTACAGATTGTAAAGCCCTCTGAGGCAAATTTGTGATTTTGGACGATACATACTAAATTAAATTGAATTTCTTGCTCAAATTAAATGATTATTTGCATAGTAATTTATCTACAAAATATATGTTTCTGTCCTTAAATGTCCCATTGCACTCTCAGAATTGAGAAACAAATATAATTCTAAATGAATACAGTGCGGCAGAAAGTAAATGTGTGGTGGAGGTCTATGCTAACTTTAACTAAGTTAGTTACCTAAGCCTAACCATACATAGTTGATTACTATAACCCTGATCGTTCCCTGTAATTAACCAAGGAACATTTCAAAAACATCTTCATTGAATGTAATCTGAGGGTTTGTAGAATTGCTAACCGTTCCTGTCTGGCAATAAGATTGCTCTCCGTGGACTTTCTGCAACTTAGACCCACTTGGAGCTACAGCAGGTGTCCCAAATGAACCCAGCGCCCTTCTTCTGTTTGGTACTTTGGCATTCTATTTGTCTTTTGTTTATTGATCTTTTTTGCCAGTAGGGAGATCAGGATCAAAAGAAAGACATAAAGTTTTTAGACGTGCTGAAGAGGCCACCAGAACCTGGCTTTAAACCAAAGAAAAACACTGACCTGATGCCAGAATCATCACTCAAGCCTCCAGAGCATTTCACCTGACAATTAATGACATGCTTTCATTCTGCTGGTGGACGTTAAAATTGTATAATGCCCAAAGGACATCAACTATCCACTGAGGTACACTTCAGGCCCTGGCTCAGGGACCCTCTCAGATGGCTTTCCCGTGTGCTGGAGGGACCTGTTTTGGTGAAAGGGGGGTCACGCTAACTGAAAGTGCACCGGGCAAAAACAGCTCTTGTTGATACAGTCATCTGAGCCAACTGGATAACACATTAAGCAGCGGTTACGCTAGCTGGGGCTGCACTGGGGACCAGCTATGCACATGGCCGACAGAAACTATAGCGGAACAACAGAAGCTAACACTAGTAGATATTACATTGCCTCGTGGAAGTGATTTACCTGAGCGAGGTACAATTTATCCATTATCCAGTCGTCTTAGTTTAAAATGATTAGCGCTGTGCTGCTAGGTCAGTGGTTCAGGCTGGTGTTGAGTTGCAGTTGCTTGGTTATGACATAATGTAGCCATGAAATGTTGTTTGTTATAAATGTTAGCTCACCTGTGTTTTTCTTTGGCACAAGAGGACCATTCTCTGTGAATGTCTGGGCAGACATATTGGGGTCAAGGTTTGGATTTAGGTTGGTTCCTGAATAAAACTACTGTTGACTTCTCACTCACGTGGCTCAAAGTCGTGCGATCTATCTTTTTTGCACTCTCTTCTTTGGCCCATCTGTCTGTCATTCATGTTAATGCTTGAAGGTTAGTAACCCAAGTTACAACAAACATGTTGTCACTTAACCCTAATTATCTAGTCAAGCAAATCATTCGGCTCCAGTTTTTTAGATAAATGCTTCGAGAAGTGGAACTGCTTTCTATCTGTATGAAAACGGTTTGTTTTGAGGATTATCTGTAACAGGCACACTTTCTGGAATAAAAGAATACTTTAAATTGCCATTTAAGACCCACATAATTAGTAAATGTAGATTTTAGATTCGATCTGTTTGATAGGTTGGTCACACTAATTGTTGATCTACTGGAAAACGCTTAAAGAACCTTCTTAATGCTGCACTAATATTCATGAAATATTGAGTAATAAAATGCATTACATGCAAAGACGATCAAACTAAATCATTTGCATGGGTCTTTTTTGAGCCATGTTGTGCATCAGAAGGTTCAAGCGAGTTGAGTGGAGTCGTGTTACCATGCAGTAAAAATGTGTCATTACATTCATCAGGTGGACAAAACTACAACTGAATGCCAATATTATTCTGTGCGCGCTTGCTGTGTAAATAGAGAGGCAAAGTCCCTCCCCTGTGGACAACGGGACCTTATCTGGAAAGAATATGTACAGTATTCAACGGCAAGAGTCAAATGATTATTTTATACCATGTGAATTGTACACATATGATGTTTGAATTTAAACAATTATTTTCCAAGTCAAGATAGTGTGAGGTTTGTCATGAAACTGTTGAAGACTGTGGAAATACATAATTAGAAAGACTACTCACCCAAAAGTTATGACATAACTGTGTTTTGTATCGGGATGTACTCACACGTTCTTTCGCTTCCTGCCTGGTAGAAAGACCAGGAGTCGCTGGATAGAACTATGGAAGCCCTAAACTGACATGATTGAAAGAAAATGGTTAAAACAGTTATCTTGAGATCACAAGTTAATTGTGCCATCACCTCAAAATAACAAGCTTTGTTATCTCAAGATAACAAGATAATTAATTTGTTATCTCTTATGCTCTTCAAGTGGCTTACACTTGATGGTGCAAGATTGGTGTTTCTGATTTTATAGAATTTCCACCAAGCTCAAGCTAACCTAAACGATAACCTAATGTAGCTTACTGTGGCGTGGTTTTATGTTTGCAGCTGCATTATTTAAAAAAAAAAAAAGTTCAATACAAGTGCTTTTTTTCAGGCGAACCTAGAAATTTTTCAATTTGAGCTGTGCCATAAGTGTATCAGTTATTAACCAGTAACATATACACAATATTTACACAATTCAACACATCTCACAAGTGTTACCAGTATTCTAGCATCAAAATTATTAAAATAGACCTTGTAGTTAGAGCTGGGGACTCTCTTGAGTATGGCTATGCAATTTTTGAGCAGAGGGCTAAAAATAGGGCTAGGGTCCTATGAGTTAAAACAAGAATCACTGACTTCTAGGGAAGTTGATGGAAAGTAAAAAGAAAATATGAGACTATTTGCTTAAAGCTAATACAAGGAACTTTAATTTTTGGTTGATTTTGCAGGTCCCTATGGACGAAAACTATAGTGTTTCTGTGTCCCTTTATTAAATCTTTAATTTTACTGCAGGTGTATATGTGTCAACATTGATTTTGCAGGTCATACCAGATGACCAGGTTCATCTTCTCTCTTGCAACATCTGCTGGGTGAAACTAAGCATTGTTATCTTTATGTTGAATTTTAAGTTTAAATTGGAAAAGTATCTACAGTATGTCATGAAAACTCATGGTATTTAGTCAAAGAAAAGTCTGTAATCTGTGTTAAAATACAAACTGTTCTGTGAGCACCACAAATTACATTTTGTTCATTGCATTCATATCTAATTTATGGCTATAGGGGTAATAAGTCAGAAAGTGTGTTTTTTTGTATGACGAGCTCCACCTCCAATCCTTTGTTCTCTCATGTACCCTATCACAACTTTATTTTCACATGTGGCAAAAACCCAGACGGCAACCTTGTAATGTTGAAGCATGCCGTGTTTCGATGTCTTTTTGAAATGCTCCATCTACCTCACTATCTTTTGTTTGCCTTGGACTCATTGGCCTGTCTTGCAGGTCTCCAGCTGTGTTGTGTATTGGGAAGTGAAGGGTGACAAGAGTGTCTACTTTGCATGCATCCTTTGCTTCAACACTTGCTATCTGAGGGGGCAACCCGTTTATCTGGATATTGCTTTTCTGAAAACTCATTCCTTATCTTACTCTCATCTGCACTCACACATGGTGTCAAGGCTGCCATCACACCTATCATCATGTTCTTCTCTGTGGCTGCTTTTGTGTCTTAGAATTTCTCTTTATTCTAAGCTTTTTATAAGGATACTGGTGCAGGTAGTCAAGGCCATGGATCTTCATCCTGCTTTTGATGGCACTGATCGGACTAAAAGTACATAAAGAATTTAGGATAATTTATTTATGGTACAATAGTTTTCACATATACACCAAATCGTATGTGTAATTATGCCAAAATTTAAAAAATGGAGCATTCTACATTTCAGTCACACTTTTTTTTCAGTCACCCCTAATAATTTATATACAGTCCCTTATACGGCCGTTAGACTGCCTGCACATATTTAAGCTGTCCAAAACCCTGCTTTTCGTTAAGCATCAACTCTGTAGTGACAGGTGAAGAATGCTTGTTCTTGTTCACCTCAGCAGCATAATCGAAGCCAAACAGACAGTGATTCTATCTGGAGAGAACAGCATGCGTGAACTCAGCCCAGCAGGAACAAACAGGGTCTATTCTCTCAGTGGTGAAGTCTCTGTGCCAGGACACGTCTGGCATGCAGACAAAGCAGTTGGATTGTAGGCCAGTGATGGAGGTGATAAAGCCTATATCATTTTAAGATCGTGTTACAACCTTCCGCACCAAGCGTCAACCTCTCAATTGCTGATGTTACTATATCAAGTTGATAAAAATATTATAATCAAGACATGCTCAGAGGAGTTCACTTTCTAAACAATGCCTTGCTTTGTCTTAAAGCGTGCAAGTTATTGTTGAACTAAAATTACTGATAGACATGAAATGTTAGCAAAACAGCTTGTTTTTGCCCAGTCAGACCAATAAAACCCAGGAGCCTGCTGCTAATTTGTTGTGAAGCGCTCTGCTGTTGTTTTTCCTATCTTCATTGGGAGTGCCTGCTGCTCACTATTACTTTTAACACCCACCAGACTGGATGTGTTTCTGGATCAGATTGTGTTCTGGAGAAAAGAAGCACAGAAGTTAGGCTAAACAGCGTTAGGGCTGAGTCCGTCTTTCCTAACTGAGATACATGTATATTCCTCAAGATAAGATTCAGGTTTCACTGTAATAGGAAGTCTTTTCTGTCCACAAAAATCCCACAATGTCCTAAATACCAGTGAGGTGCTCAGTGCAGAGACTCCCAAGCTTAGCATGTGTTTGTTTAACTCCTGTGGTAGAGTACCTCCTGGTACAGGAGTTTTAATGTGATTATTGCAGTCCAAAATGAACCAATTTGCAGCAGGCTAGGTGACTTGCTACATAAATGTAACTACAATTAACTAACCAGGACGTTGAAACCAGCTCTGTAACATTTTTGTCAATAGGTATAGTTAATATATCTATATCATTAATGAAAAACTATTACTATGTCTGAATTTCTATTTGAAATGACCCACAGAAAACCTGACTGAGGGTTAGATTCATAGTTTTGCTGCCATCAAACCTGTTTGCAGCAACACGTAACTGTTTTCTGTGAAATGCTCCAATAAACCCACTGAATTCTACAGCTAAAGACCTAGATATTGTTCTAAGGAGTTATTGGAGACCAAAACAGAGCTAAAAGGAGAGTGAATAAAGGACTTACATTTGTCTGACACTATCGCAAATTAATGTAAATGTAACTACATGTTTGTTGGATGTGTAAATAGGTGACTGTGCTAACATGTTCACTATATGAACTTTCTATAGTGATATGTCATCGTTGCCTTTGCAGCTTGTTCTGCTGTCCTCGAGAGGCAAAATAAATTGTTAGAGCAGGTTACGTAAGTCCGTAGTATGCTTAAAACCAAGTTATTTTTTAATCATCTGACAGCAGTTAGTTTTAAGTAGGAGATTAGAGATGGTTTCATCATCTAAATCTAAAAATCATCTAATCGAGGAGCTTGACCAGAGCGATAAACAGCAGGGAGATTGACGACTTAGGACACAAATATTGGCTAGGAAATGTCTAAGATGTCAAATACAGCAGGTTTCTTGTGGTCTCAAAATTGCAAATTTCTGGAGAGACTGATAAAGAGCAGGTGGGTATTGTCTGACCAACGTCTTTGGATTTTTTGTTGCCACTAAAATATCTCCACAATCAAATCTCAACATAGCTTACATTCCCTTTCTATCTGCAGATCAAAGTTGATCTACACTGACTGACATGGAAGTGTACTGCAGCTATGGAGGCTCTACCTCTCTCTGGAATGTCTGACACAATAATAGAGCCCGGCTGAGTGCCACAGATCCTGAAGGCAATCTATAATCTCCATGTTGACTCTGGGGTTATTCAACTGTATTGGTTTAATAAACTTTAGAAGTGCAAGGAAATGTTGACATAGTCAAGCAAATGCTGCCAAAAGAGTTACAGCTTTTACACTGGCAGGAAGTGTTTTGTATATGAAATATTGCTGCTGTTCATACTTGGTACAGAAAGTTGTAAAACAGAAGTAAGACTGCTACTGTTGATGAAAGATGGATAACATTAAAGAGTAACTGCACACTAAACTATGTTTTTATCCTATAAACTAAACAATAAAGCAGTACTTCGATGAAAGACATCAATGCTGGTGTTAATATTCACATTTCCATCCAGAATTATAAAAAATGGACATCTAATGGTTAAAAATGGATCAAAATACGATATACTGTTTTAAATCTGCCCTAATCTTACAAGGTCAATTCTGAGCTAGAGTCAACCATTTGGGACTAATTAACATCATCAAAGAATGTTAACGTCCTCTAATCAGACCAACCTCCTTGCCTCTGCCCACAGCATTGATCACTTGTACTTGGTCTATAACCACTGTAGCATTACAATCACAGCACAGCCCATTCCTGTTCTCTCCTGTGGACTATTTAGCTCTCAGCACATTTCAACATCTGGTGAATCAGTGTTAACGACTGATTATGTGGAAGTGGATCTGCCCAATATTCTTTACATTTTTCAAATGATGCAGGTGGATTTAGGCTCCTCTCTTTTAAAGTAAGGACATAATGATACTGCAGCTGTTTTGCAGTATCATCATTTTTCATTTTTCAAAGCAGTAAAAATACAACCATTCTTTGACATATCTGTGGAAATATGATTTTAGCTTCATCTCGTAGGGGGGGGAGGGGGGAGGGAGTCTCCCATGGTAACTTTTGACTGACAACTGAGAGCGTAAACGCACTGCCAACTTATGTGGTCCACTACTGCCTGGAGAACATCACGTTCTTATTGTTTGCAGACTTAACAAACGTTGATACATTGTTTCCCCCTTTTCCACTCACAGCTACGTGTAGTCGTGTTCAGTGGTGTACAGTAACGAAGTAGAAATACTTCGTTACTGTACTTAAGTCGTTTTTTTGGATATCTGTACTTTACTTTACTACTTATATTTCTGTTGACTTTTACTTTTACTTCACTACATTTTGCAAAGAAAACTGATACTTT
>NW_022280109.1:1267885-1284293 GCF_004355925.1 Anarrhichthys ocellatus | reverse complement strand
AGATACTTTAAGACTTTTACTCAAGTAGTATTCTAATAGGTGACTTTCACTTTTACTGGAGTCATTTTCCAGTACGGTATCTTTACTTTTACTCAAGTATGGCTTTTGGGTACTTTATACACCACTGCAAGCCACATTGTTTCACAGACAAAGATCAGATCACTCGGAGCCTTCGGACAGCTAACCAGCTCGGCTGGACTGTGCCGGGAATTCGTTTGGTCTCTGCTTCATGAAACATATTTCTATCGATAGAGTATCGATAGACTTTGTAACTGTCTTAGATTCTGTTAATTATTAAATGCTTTTTTGATTACAAACCGGATCCAGCTGATTTTTGGTACGACTCTGCTGTCGAAAGATATCAGCAGTGAGAGTGAGAC
This sequence comes from Anarrhichthys ocellatus, assembly GCF_004355925.1. Taxonomy (NCBI): domain Eukaryota; kingdom Metazoa; phylum Chordata; class Actinopteri; order Perciformes; family Anarhichadidae; genus Anarrhichthys; species Anarrhichthys ocellatus. The sequence goes on along the minus strand of NW_022280109.1, from coordinate 1,283,913 downwards.
GTGCGGCCTTCCACAGTTCTGAACTCAACAATACCAGTGACTGCAGGATGTTCATAGGATGACCAACAGTAAATCCTGCCCCAGTGGCCCAATGGATAAGGCACTGTGGGTTCAATTCCCATCTGAGGTGATTGACAGCAGGGTCGAGAGGCAAAAGTGAATGAGGTCAAAAGGTGAATGGTTTGAAACCATCCTCTGCTAACAGCGCTTTGATGGCAGCTGTGCAGTCTCTTCCACTGCTTCCTAAGTGACACAGTGGATTAAACCAACACGTGTAGCACCTCTGAAGTCTATTGGAAATCACAGTTACTATATCAGTGTTTATTGAATGTGATATAATACATTTCAAAGATTTCATACTGTTTTGTTTTGTTTTCAAGATCTTTCTGTAGCTGTCCTACAATTCATTTATTGGTTACCTGTGAGCCGCTCTAAAACAGACTGAAAGCTGTGTTCCAATGAGAGTGTAGTATGGACTTCTCTCCATCATCTACTTCATTTTACATGTCATTCTGATCAGACTATGTTTTAACTCCAGACAGTTTGTCTTATAGTGCTTCTTAAGTCCAATTCGTTGAGACGATGTGGACCTCCAGTAAATTAAAATAAAATCTCAAACAAAGCTAAAGCTAAAAAGAAACTCACAATCAATGAAGCTGCTGCAGAAAAGGAGAGACCAGAGGATCAGTGAGAGCGCTTTGATGCCTCATATTGCAATGCTTTCTGGGTACAAACATTGTAGTTTGAATTTACCGTCTGAAGATTGTTAGTTTTTACGATAATTTCTGCAGGAAAACAAACAAAACTAGAGTTACCTAGTCAATTAGATACTCTTAACTGTATCACGTGGATCACATCAATACAAACACAAATAGCAGTGTGTGTGTGTCTGTGGGGTTCTAGAGGCGTCACGTGCTTTTCATTGACAGATCTGATTCCACACAGATTCCAGGTCAGCCTGCTGCCTCAAGATGGAGCGCCTGTGCAGCATTTTCAACAAGGAAGCACCGAGACGAAAATCCTCATTATCAAGCTAGACACAGCATACCAAGAGAAAAACGGATGTTATGTTATGTTACCGCCAAAATAAAGTAATGGTTTAAAGTGTGCCATTCAGCGGCAAACTACGACATAAATAACAAGATGAAAAATCTATGTAGGCAGGTGAAATATTATATGACACCGGACACAAAACTATTTTTAGGGATCTTTATTTCTCGACTACTCTTAAAAGAGAGTAGTATTAAAGAAATTGGTGATGTTAAACTGGTGATAGATTTAACAAAGATTTGCCTGTACATTTAAAGTTACACTGGAGACACAAATTTTCCCTTCAAAACCCTGGTCAGTAACTCAGTAACCTGTACAGTGCATTAACCAATCTGATTAAATCCTAAACTAATTTTAAGGTGCCTTGAGACTATAGCTCAGTGCATCAATCTAGTGCACACTGTCAACGCATAAATAACTGTAGCGGTAACTCTTCTGTTAGTACAAAAAGAAAAGAAAACAAACAATACCACATAGTTAACTCTGAAATTAAGAACATGAAACATTTGGTCCATTAACAAAGAGAATATATATATATATATCTCAATATACCCATAACCTCTTATCTTTGTGCTAGCTCAAATGCACATTTGGTGCCACTCACACCAATCCCATACAGCACTACATAAATGGGAATAAACATTTTCAGTACAGTACACACACATTAAATGTTCTTAAACATGAAGGATAATGGAATGTATGGAGGATGGTCTATAAATGCTCAACGTTATTAGCCTTCTAGTTCTCTCCTGAACGCTCAGCACATGTTAATAACATCTGTAACCATCAGACCAATTTAATCACCATCGGAGCATTTAGCGTCAAACAATACATTTCCTGACTTCTATAAACACATATTAACGTACTTCTTTTGATCATTTTGTACAGAAATAACATTTAGAACATATTTACTTACACGGAAAACAACTAACGCTCCACAGGTTAGCCATTCGAAAAGAAAGACTTCACTTCCTGTTTGGCCCTTTACGTCCCAGCTTTCTCACAGTACAGCGCCCTCTAGTGGCTTTAGTGGCAACATCATTTTTCCCACTAGGCTACATCTAATTGAATGAAATATAAATAAACATAATCTGTGCTGTGCAAGTTCAATTAATTAATGAATGGGTTTCAACAATTTTACTATAATTTCGTCATCCTATTTATTATACAGTATTCTTCTTTAAATGCTTTTCAATATTTTCTACCTTGACTGGTTTAGAAAGAAAAAGAAGTTAGAAATATAGAGCGCATGCATTTTCTTGAATGCTTTTGACTTTGTGTATTGTTGTTAACAATAGTGCCTGCATGATCAGCAACTCAGGATGATCCAAAATACATTTTTAACAGAGACAATTGGTGTACTGTATGGCAGGCTTTACATTGTGCTTTACAAAAACAGAAAAAGACGATACAAACTAATTATGCTTTAATGGGAGGAACTAGCATATTAAAAGCTCATCAAATCTAACAATCATTGTCTATTTTCTGTCAGGTTTTCCGTTACATTTTTCCCAAAGACAAACATTTAGAGCGAGACAATTGAAAAGTGATAATTGGGGTTTTATTTTGAAATGACACCACCGGATAACAGATGTTGTATATGAAGTCTAACTTGACTGAGGTCGACTAATCAGTGTTGAAACACAACAGCAGGTCGCAACGTCCCTGTCAGCTCCAAAGAAACCGGGCTCTGCAAACAGGAGTCGGGAGGAGCCGAGCTTCACCGCGGTCACGAACTTTACCGAAATAATCCGACGTTTGCTTTTACTTTGGACGCCGAAGGGGAAAAGGATTTGTGGAGTGAATTAAAGCGACTCAGGCATTAAGTTTCCCAAGTTGGTCTCCGCTCACTTTATCATGGCTACAACGACCTGCACCAGGTTTACCGACGAGTACCAGCTGTACGAGGAGCTGGGCAAGTACGTCCTCTTTATTTCACTTTTTAGTCATTCATCGAGGTGGATTCAGCCTAACCTCTAACGTTACCTGGTCCCAACGTTACCTGGTCCCAACGTTACCTGGTCCCAACGTTACCTGGTCCCAACGTTACCTGGTCCCAACGTTACCTGGTCCCAACGTTACCTGGTCCTAACGTTACCTGGTCCCAACGTTACCTGGTAGCGACACCTGTTTATCAACGCGGAGCGCGAGCGTAAAGTGTTTCCAGGTAGCTCTTCCTCTGTTCTCGTGTGTAGCTGAACTTTCTGAATCGGTTGTCGCTGCTCGTTAACGCCCATCAGTGTGTATTGTGGAGGAAGCTTGTCTTGTGTAGTCTTCTAATTGGAAACGTTTTTAATTGAAACAAAGCCCCGTCGCTCAGTGGTTCAGAACGCATGCAGAATGTATCCTGATTTATCAATAATGTTGAACCATGCTGTAACAGGCATGTACCTCTGGCGACGAGCCAGGCCAGTAGAGACACGCAGAGCTGAGGCGGGAGTCTGGTGTGGTGTCATCAGAAGGAATCAGCTGGGTCGCTCTCAGCTAGCCCTAACATGAACGCGCTGTTTCTCAGGAATCGGCGCTGTGTTTGCACACGTTTTATTCCTCAGTGGCGTTCATGTGGCACCATTCACACATCGGCACGGTCCAAACTACCAGAAATGTGTTTCTCATGTCAACACAGCTGAAAGGTGCGCGTCCGCACTAGACGTGTTTACACAGGTAAACAGGTGTTCAGTTAGATTTAGGAAGGCGGGGCTCTGCTTTTTCACCTGTCTTCAGGTTAATGGTGTAGGACAGGTCATTGGACAGTGAGGTTGCTGCAGGTTGTAGCAGCCCCAGTTAAGTGCAACACACACACACATCTGTAATACAGTGGGTACATCCCAAGTCTCTTAATTGCATCCCCGTTTCCCTCACTTGGGTCCTTTCCTTGCGTCTTAGTCCCTCCCACCAGGGATGCATGGAGGAAACCATGCGAGGAGAGAGGAAACGAGGAAATATGTTTTAAGAGACACGAGATGTTATTTCCTCAGTTGCGTCGTGTGACGTCTGTTTCTGATGACAGAGGATCAGCTGATCAGCTGTCAGTCGGCTTTAACAGCTGGAGAGACTTTTGATAAATTAGTGTCTGTTCACATGATCACTGTACTTAATAACAGTAACTAATAATACTAATAAAGACACACAGTAATCACCACTGTAGAGGTGTTTCTATCTGTAGTCTGTTAAACTGTGTCCTGTGTTCTGTTTATAAGCACAGGATCCATTTCTACCGGCGGAATGCGATCGTCTTTATTTATGAATTATTTGCGTCTGTACGTTCAGATTGTGACGTCGATATTAAATAACCCAGAATATGATTATTGTTTCTCTTAAATGATAAAACTCATCAAACCCGACAATCAGGAATGAACAGCCTCACGTGACTGAATGAAATGATGATAAATGATGTAAAAAGGGTTTAGTCTCTCCAGCTCTCTCTGACTTTACTTGTATTCATAATAAACGTTATTGAGGGAAACATCAGATTATGAAAACACAAATCTTTCTAATAAATGTAGAAAGTTGTTTGTGGTCCTTTTGTTGTTCAGACTACAATGCACATTTATTTAAACCAGATGTTGAATCAGAAAACTAATCAAATATAAAGCTTGAGTTTAATCTGTGATCCGTCTTCACTGTTTACATGTTGAAAACAATCTAATCCAGGGGTCTCAAACTCATTTTCACTCCGGGCCACATCAGCATCATGGTCGCCCACAAAGGGCCGGTTGTAAATGTAACTACTCGTAACATATTATTAAGTAACTCTCTGCATTTGATTATTGTTTATTGAAGTGTACAAATATTGTACATGCAGTTATATAAATGTAAAATATATTTAAGCACATTTGTTATTGTAACTTAAATCCTTTTAATTTAGGGTTAAGAAACCCACATTACTTTATCAAAGATCAAACTATTAAAGAAAATAACAAAGACAAATATCAAACAAGTTATTACAATAACTTTGTTCAAAGCTTAAAATCCTTTCAAGGGTGTGTTTGCACAATCCCACGTGAAGTATTTCATGTGTTTTTAAGCCACGTTTAAAGTAGTCTTCAATGTACTCACAATACATTTCCACTTCAAATGTACAGTAACCAGCCAAAGAGCTGCTTCTGTGACTGTGTTTAAGTATTTCATAGTTATGACTTTCTATATCATAACTTCGACTATGGGGATATTTTTATTATCAAGTCTAACTTAAAAAAAACAAAACAATTTACTTTTTTTTTTTTTTTTGTTTGTTTTTTTTTTTGCTGGCGGATTCGCGGGCCACATAAAATGACGTGGCGGGCCGGGAGTTTGAGACCCCTGATCTAATCAGTCCGATCGGCTGCAGCGTCCAATCATTTGACTGATGAACAATGAGAGGGCGTGTCGGCCATTAAAACACTTCCTGGAAGTCTGTTCTCGTGGGTCCTCGCTCATGGCTCCTCAGAGATCCCGCCTCTCTCCTCGATCCTCAGAGCAGAAATAAGAGCTTTGGGACGGCCGTCAATATGGCGGCGCAGAACAACTTCCGGTTCGATCGAGGAGCGAGGAAATGACAATTAAGAGACTTGGGATGTACCCCTCGTCAGGAGGCAGACCATTACACAGCTCAGTCTAGAGAAAGAGCTGGTGATCTGTACATCAAAACAACAACGACCAAGAGTCTTTGACAATGTCTTCTAATGCAAGAGATCACAGTTCAATGTTGACTCTGTTAAGAGTGTAAATGTCTGGCTGTACTGACTGACTCCCACTCTTCTGTAGGGGGGCTTTCTCCGTGGTGAAGCGCTGCATGAAGATTTCCACGGGGCAGGAATACGCTGCTAAAATCATCAATACCAAGAAGCTGTCAGCCAGAGGTGAGTACATGCTGCCCTGTGGTGTGGCTTTGTAGAGTCATGCTGTTCACTCTGTGGGGGGGGGTCAAGAGCTGTGAAGAAAAGCAAAACAGGGAGACGATACAAAAGATGGAACACAACAATAAAAAAAAGGGGGGGGGGGGGGCTCTCACCTGAAGGGGAAAATGAGAGTGAAGTGGAAAGAGGAGGTGTGTGTGTGTGTGCGTGTGTGTGTGTGTGGGGTCGTCAGCATCGTTGCTCTGGTGTTTGTTCAAGATGAGGGCAACAAGCAAGAGAAAGAGATTAGGACTTTGTTACTTTGTTGTTCATCCAGTGGAACTAATGCACAGAGGTACATTCCTGGTTTATTATAATTCAGTTTTTCTTTTCATCATTTTGGCCATCACTCCCATTGATGAGATTAAGAGTGTCCAAACAAAAGCCTCGGGTTGGATAAACCTATGTCGACGAAAAAACAAAGGCAGAGCCACATTCATACCAGTTTCACCAACGTCATAGTTTTGACCTTTTCTATTAATCTAGTTATGCACATTCACAGTTCTGCTCATAACGGAGGGATTATTAGCAGCATGTCGGGTGCGCTCACTCTGTTTTACCTCTAAATACAGAGATGTAGGTCAGACATTCCCAAAGACTGGGTCGGGACCCACAGGTGGGTCGCAGGAGATTTCATCTGGGTCACCAGATAAACCCACATGAGGGCCTGAATGTTGATATTGTTTTCATCATTGTATTCTAGCTATAATGTTGAATCTTATCTGAAAGGCTAGCATACATTCTGTTTGTTTTACTGATGAGAGGAAATGCAAAGGAATGAGATAGTCTGATTACACAAAGTACTGAATGTGTATATGTTTTCAATAACGCAAGCACCAAACAAAGTTATGATTCATCTAACGTATGTCTTTTTTAATCTCTGGTTTACCTTTTCAAGAGAATATAAGGCGATGTGGACATGGCAGTAACAATGGTCTGGGACGTTTATTTACACACAAACTCACTCTTCTCAGGACGTCTTATTTTGTTGTAGTTTTTTTGGCGTTTGTTATATAGATTTGTATAATATTATATTTACTCCTACTTGTATACATATCAGTCCTGACTTTGTTTGTCCAGCTTTGTTTACCTTTTCCCTTGCTGATTTGTTTGAGAGATGCTGAATAACGGAGTCATATTCATGTGAATGCATACTTCTACAAAATAAAGCTGATTCTGATGGATGAGGACTATTGTGAATTGGGTCGCGATGGTTTGTCGTTTTTTGGGAAACAGAGGTTTAGATCATCTCAGGAAACTGTTGTGTTGTTAACTTGTCTGACTGTGTTTGCTTCACTGTGTGACTTTGTTAAAGCGATGCTGTGTTCTCACATCTCAGCAGTAACCATGGGGACTTGAGGCTATGCTGGAAACCATTTAAGTCTGAGACGAGTACAAACCCAGGTTGAGTCCAAGTTGGCTTTCGACATAGTAAAAGGAATGTCTTTGTGTTGTGGACAAAACAAGACATTTGATAACCACACGGCCACAACCACAGCTCACCACCGGTTATGAGGACAAACCACGATACGGTTCAACATACAAAGACAGATCCAGCAGGGTTCTGTTAGACCGGCTGACCGATACTGAAGCTCACGTTCAGTGAGGGGAAACCCAGACTGGCTGCTGCTGCTGCTGCTGCGATAATCACATCTGCTTTGACATATTTGTTGTACATCGTAGTGTCATCTTCACATCTGTGTTTTCATTATTTATATTGGACCTTTAGCATTGAGTTGTTGTATCCTGTGATAATGCCTTCATGCTATCACTTGAAGTACACTGTCAGAATATTTAATAGGAAAAGCACATAGCAAGGTCAGTCAGCCCCCCCCTCCTCAGGGGAATCAGGAAGTGGGCCGTTGATTTGAAGATAGGACACCGCTTGGATTGAGAGCAGCATTGGTGGGACTCCTTAGGGTGCAGCCTCCACTTTGATCAGATGGTCTCATAAAGGAGTATTCAATGGTATATAGACTGATGTCTCATTGTGTTTGAAGTGTCATTGCTGCTGCTTTTACCGGCCTTGTTTGCACACTGGTACTTTTGTTGAATCTTGTTGTGAGTTAATGTGGAGAGTTGGTAGTTTAAATCTAGTGTTTGCATTTGTTTGTTCTGTTATTTGACTTTACCCACTTGATCATTATATGCACATTACTGATGATTCTTTTTTAGCTTTTTCTTTGTGAATATTTTTGTAAATGCACCAATGGACAACCCTACAATATCCATGCAGTATGGATATCAAGGTATTTGGTGAAAAATATCGTAATATTTGATTTTCTCTATCGCCCAGCCCTAGTTAGCAAATCTAGTTCACTTGATGAAATCTTTTCTGATCTAAATCATAATTCAGATTGTCATTTATTACAGCAAAGTGCTTGTTTCTAGACAAATATAAACACTGATGCAGTGAGAGGTTCAATATGTTAATCACTGTCCAATGCCCTCTACCTACCTGGTACCTGTGCTGTAAACCACTGGCGCTGGATGAGGTGGTGAGCCACAATCCAACCCCCCTGACTTTAAGACTTCTGTAGTGTCTCAAGACAAAAACTGCTTTTGCCATAAATCCATTATTTCTTTTCCTCAACGTTTTTTTCCTGGCTATTTTTGAAGAGTATGAACATGTTTACAATGATTTCTTTCCTATTAGCCGCTTGCTTCTTCCACCACCGGCCATTGACAAAATATCTGAAAGCATTTCTTCTGTTTGCACTCGGCACCATCTCCTTGTTTTGTGCACAAGCCAGAGTTTCTTACTGCTCCGAATGTTCTAATAGGCCCATTTCTTTACCGTCTACCTTTTTAATAGAAAAAGATTATGTTCGAAGTTAAACAGTAACACAAATTAGTTAAAAGTTTGTATTTCTTATTCTCAACCTCTCAAAACAAAACCCCCGATACTGAGCGGGCACGGAACATGTAACTAAAACATGATCCAGATGTCCTGAGCTGAAAGCCCGTCTTTACTGACAGCACAGGCTTGTATGAGGGAGAAACCAGGCCAGTGGTTAAGCACGGACCTAGTGATGCTTGGACTCGGCCGAGTGGAAATGATCACTTGACAAACCCACCAGGCTGTGGAAAAGCTAGCTACGGTTCAGGAGCCAGCCGCTCTGCGTTTTTGCTTCTGGAAAACACCCGAGGCCCCGGCCGCTTCCATGAACTCTTCATTCCCATGGAAACAAAAGAGATGGAGGGCTAAATATAGTCTGTGGGGTAATATAGGCGTTGAAGTATATTAGTCTTTGTGCTGGTAATTATGCGTGTGTGATGCTGTCAGTGTTCTATGAATCACATTCAGATAAACAATAAACAATAGTATGATTTACTGACTTTGAAATGGGCCATTTTTTGCCTCGCGTCATTTAACAGCGATGAGCCCTGCAAGTTGTTTCTAAGACACACACACACACACACACAAACTGCTTTTTATGTGGGCTGTAAGCCCGGCACACAAAGCGGTGCCATGTGTGCAGGCTAAATGGTATTTGAGCGTGTCACAGCTCATCCCTCAGGTTCTGTCTGACCCATATGGCCTGTGAGATGCTCATTCAGCCCTGTCGACACAAGCATAAGTGATGACTCACTCTGAAAACCACTAGTAAGGGCGCCTGTACCACAGGACAACAATGTTTTTTGGGGGGGTGACGTGTCTTTGTGTGATCGGGGCCTTGGGCAGTATTTTATTCAGGCACAGTTCTAGTACATTAGCTTGTTTAAGGACATCATTTAAAATCCATATTCAATCCACCCAATGAGGGAACCACAGTGAGAAAGATTTGGAGTTGAAATGAAACGGTGAAGCTTAACATTAGTGCAATGACAGAAGTGTATATTTGTTAACTGATGCACAGCTGCTCGCGACAGGCTAAAAATATCATCAGTACGACACGAGGAAGTATTAACAAAAAACAAAATCCGGCTGCTGTGTTATAGAGCAGCTGACAGCGGGAGTGGAGGACTCCCCGGTCCTCCTCGGCAAAAATGTATTTTCATCTCTGCCTGCCTAATTTTCCCATCAATCAACTGGCACAAGAAGGACTTCTCATTCCAGCTTCTTGGTTTTTAGAACAGTAATTCATGTTCTTTCCACTTCAGCTCCAGTGTTCAAGCTGAGAGGAGATGAATAAGTGAAAGAATGAGGGACACAAGTCAGGGAATCAACAGCATGACGTATGTATGATATGATGAACACATCCTTCATAATAAACAGGGACTCAAGGAAATGGGATCTTACTATTTAAACAACTATACAGTATACTCACTGTATTGATTCAAATGTATTGGAAGCTCCTCAAAGTTGTCCTGTAATGCTCAGTTGGCAGCAAAATGGTATGTGCAGGTTAAGTATACTATTTATGTTAAAATATAAGACGATTAGCTAAATGACAACTTCAAATGTTGTCATTTATTTTTTTTTAAAGTCAAATATTTAAGTTCCGTCTTCTGAAGATTTTATGCTTTTCTCTGCTTTTTTTTTTTTTTTTAATAGTTTATCTCAATATATATAATTGATACATTTCTTTCCTTTCTGTCTTTTAAACATCTGTACACAACTTTGTATATTTTGTCTTTTACCTACAAATAGCACTGTGTGTACATCAACAAACAAAAGCAAAGACACAACCACTAAATAAAACAAAACAGAAAAGGTTTGAAATTAATTCAATTTATTATGTACTGTATAACCCAAAATCACAAGTTGGCCCCAGAGGGCTTTACAATCTGTACACATGTGACATCCTCTGTCCCAGGACCCTCACATCAGAACAGGAAGAACTCCTCAAACCCTTTAACGGGGAGAAAAGAGGAAGAGACCTGAAGGAGAGCAACAGAGGAGGATCCTCGATCAGGATGAAGAGTGATAGATGTCATGTGTACAGAATGAACAGCACAACAGAGTTACAACACATTCAATGCATATGACATAAATGATTCATATAATGAAAGTGATAAGTATAATAATGATGGAAAATTATGACTACTAGTAATAACAGCAGCAGTGGATATAGTATAATAATAATAATGAAAGCACCAATGCTATCGGTACTAATAATGTTAATAATAATAGTGATGGCAGTGAGTGTATTATTATATAAGTAGGCCCAAACTGCTGCTATGATGACAATTTCATGTATATTACCTAAGACCTCTTCACTGGAAATGATCCGTTTAATATGACATAAATATCATATGTTGTCATTTACCTTGACTTCATTTAAGTCTTTTCTTCAAACAACTTTGAGTTCTTCTTGATTTTATTCTATACTTGTATGTCCTTTACTGTTTGAGTGCTATAGAGTGTATTGTGTTTTTCTACATACCCCTCTTTCCCAAATATCTGTCCTGTTCTGTTCATGTGACCTGTAGGTTTGTATTTTATTACATGTGAAGAATAAATGTGTATGCTCGTGTACTTTGCCCACCATCCCTCCAGTAACTGGAATTGTTTTGTGTACTTGGATATGGTCGATGGTATTCTAAAGTATTCATCTTCCAACATATTCCTGCCAAGGAAGTGACCTTATGTTGAGGAAAATCTCTCTGAAGCTCTGTTTCCACTCATTATCTGATATAGTTCAGTTCGTCTCCCATTTATCTTTCATATAATGTCAATCGTCAATATTGTTTTTCTGTAGCATTTGGTAGATTTTTCCAGTTGGGGGTTAGGGCTTGTATGTATACATGCTATATAGGCTCCTCCCATCGTGTGTCATTAGTCACTCAGGTGCAGCCTCTCCCTATCTCTTTAATACACGGGGATAAACTGGAGTACTCCCTCAGGGCTTTATTCTAAATCCTCATTTAGACAAGTAGGACAGCCACTCGTGGGACAGGCTGCCTGCTTTAATTAGGGCTCCTTTGTCCGTCTGTCTCCAGACAGCTAGCTCTCCTCTGCCTTAATAAACCCTGTGCTGACTCTGAGAGCACAAGGTCTGTCCCTCTGAAGCTTTGTGGCTCGCCTCTATTCTCTGTCCCTCTCTTACCTCCGCTCGCTCCTGTGAATGGGACGAGGACATGATTCTTCATGGCATTGACCTCTGAACTTTGGATCTTTGTCCTCTTTTCTTTGTAGAAAGGAGGACCGAGTGTGAATGTGATGCACCTCCTCTGTAGATGATGGGAGTTTCTTCCTGCTGCAGGATTTGCCCTTGGGGAAAAAACCCCAAAAAAAACATGTAGTTCTTTTTATAATGTCAATTCATTTAGTTTCCATAGACATGAAAATAAATGTACATTTAAAAATAATTTAACAAATAAAATATATAATTTAAAAAATATAATTTAATAAATAAAATGAGAATAAATAGTTTCAGTCACTGATTTGGTAGACGTATAAAGAGTAAAATCAACTTCCCAGTAGGAACACTTGTATGGCCCTGAATTAAAACATTATGTCTTAAAAGTTGTAAAATGTACTAAAAGCCCTATATTGTAATACATACATGGGCTCTCTGCTGTGATGGATGTATTAACGTCTCTGTTCCCAAACTATCGGCTAGTATAGTAGCACGACAGTAGCATAACAGAATGTATCGTAGTATCAACACATTTACATGGGTATTTACTGCTATAGTAGTAAATACCCATGTTTCTATTCTATTGTCATATAGTTAATGGCTCTGCTGAAATGGCCTGTTAAACAATGCAAAACATTTTAAATATGGACACTATTAGAACTATTTCCTTACTTAATGTACTTTTTGTCCCGCTTCCCAGAGGAGCATAAAGTGAGCAATTGAAAAAAATCCAGCACTCTTGTGATTTTGAGAGCAATCTCAAAGAACGGTCAAAAACCTCCAAATAGACGTATGGACAATAGCCCACAGACCCATTAGTATAGGACAGTATTTTGTACACTATTACTTTTACGTATATAAAAGATCAGAAGATTCTTCCACCACTGTGCTCTAAACTATTTAATCATAAACACAATGGTTGTATATGAATGGAGATGACGCGACAAAAAAGTCCCTCTTATAAAGCATGGTTACGATGACATCGCAGCAGACCCTTGGAGCACTGAGGGCAGTCCCGCCTGGTTCACAGCCTGGAGGGGGAGAGGGGTGGGGCCTAGAGCCAGTTATCGCTGCGCACTGTCACAATATTTGGGTTTCATAAGGAAACACTGGATCTTTTCATGGGATTGGTTGATGATAACAATACAGGATATCAATTCCTGGATTGTATTGCATCTTCTCACTGGTGTCTGAAACAACTGGTTCCCGCCAATGTAATAAATGTGTTAATTGCACTGTGCAACACTAACAACATGATTTGTGTGACCATAAAAACCCGCTGTGTTAATGACACTAAACAGAATAGTAGTTAATGCCACAGAGCTTTGTTCCCTGGGCTTTCTCCTGCACTAATTAATGCCAACCATATCACTGATGCAGTCTGCTGAAGTAGCTCCATGTCTCAGAAGGACACTATCTGGACTGTGTGAATAGTACGGCAGCCCACACATATATGCACCAACAGTAGAGGGGAAAAGGTGCCAGAGGCATTGACTCCTCCAGGGACACTCTTGGCAAACATCTTGTTTTGTCTCTCTGCTTCCTTGTCCCCTCCCCTCAGCATGTGTGCTCTCTCTCATGCTCAGAGGATGAAATCAGGGATTGCATCATTCACTGGAGCTGATTTGAGTCATGTTTTTAAGGGCAGCCAGCGTTTTAGGTGGTGCATCGAGGCTTAGGTGGTGGTGGTGCATCGGGGCAGACCGTGTGGATTTATCATCCCAGAAAAAGTGGAACCTGAACCCTGTCGTCATTCCTCAGCTGTTTCTACCCGGGAGAAGATCTGCCATGACGGTGTTAACACAGAGCTCTGCTTTCTCATCAAACCTTGAATCTAACCATCAGTGTCAAAATTAGATTCTTTTATTTTTACGTTCTTTCCATTTGAGGTTAACATTCAGTTCAATAACTGGTTACATTTTCCATATAATTAGTATTTCTCAAAATGATTTTAGTCATCATATCATTGAAAGGATTCAGGGATAATGTGTTGTCGTTATGCTGAAATGAGATAATCCTGTATTAGTCCCACAGCGGGGACATTTGCAGGATTACAGCAGCAAAGTGGACAGAGGCATCAGTAGAAAACAATAGTCCAACTGTAAACTACACAGGGTTGCACTACAAAATGCAGTTGTAGAACAATTAGCTACACAAGAAAAACAATAGTGCATTCGTGTCATGCATTTTTAGAATTTGCATTTGAATGTACACGGCAGCAACAAAGCAATTCTCAGGGCAGACAATATGGCTGACATCTTTATATTCAAAATTCATCATGAGGAAAACATTGTCAATCATCTTTGACTGTGTTTGAGCACCAAGCATCATGATGTGAACAGAGTCCACCTCCTCTCATCCCACTGGAGTCCTGCGCTCTGTCCTGATGTCCACCCGTCAAGTGCAGCTTGATCCTGGACCACGATGGATCCAGGTCTCTGTGAAGATGTGGGCTCAACAGTCAGCGACCTCCAGTTGCTGGGTTAGCCTGAATTTTCATGGAACCGGACATATATGTATGTGTGTATATACAGTATATATATGTGTGTGTGTGTATATCTATCTATATCTATATCTATCTATCTCTATATATAAAAATAAATAATCGTTTTTTTAACCACACGGCCGTTTCTGAATAAATATATCAACAACTATGGGATGGATTGCCATGACATTTTGACCAGACGTTCATGAATCCCCAGACGATGAATCCAAATGATGTTGGTGATCTGTGGCCCTTCTTTCTTACCAGCATCAGGTCAAGATTATAGTTTGTCACCAAATACCAGCAGAACTGATTCCATGCCCTGTACTGACCTTTCAATTTCATTTATCACCTGCACTATGCCAATAAGATGTGATGTAATGTGTACAACACAAAGAAAAGTAATATCTGATCAAAGTCATTAAGAGTCGACCAAGCACTTTTCAATAACACAGATTTGGGTTGGTAGACAAAGTATTTACGTTTGATACCCAGACCTGATAACATTGTATTGAAGTTTATTTACTGTAAAATGTTCCGCTCAGTTCAACACTATCCTGCTCTTAAATGTGAAGAGGTTACTTATAGAAAATGGATATGAAGTATATCATATCTATATATGTGTATATATCTTTCCGTCTCATCAAATTCCTGTTTTAAGAAACTTCTACGGCCGACAGCATAAGAATGAAATGGATATTTTCACTTTTCACAGCACAAGATAGATTTGAATGTTCTGTTTGGTTGTGAGAGGACCACGTTGCCGTGGAAACGGGAACACTCTCAGGGTATAAGTCTGTCTGAACCTTGTGTTCAGGCTGGTGATCTGTTAATGTGAGCCAGATAACACATGAAGTCAACATCTCTTACCTTACCACCTAACCTTATTTATGGCTCTTGTGTAGTTCATATTTATCTTCAGGTTTTTTTATTTTCTTATACATACATCTCATACATACTGCTTTTATTTGACATCTCTATTCATCTAGATCTATATCTGTCAGCACAACAGAGATGAACTAACCACATGTGTTGTGACCTCTCATTCACACAGAACATTCTTGGCTTTCTTGTTATTTCCGTCTCATACATGTTGCGACTAGAGACCAGAGAAATCTCCCCAAACAGATGGTGGCTTTGCTCGGTGGTGCTGAACTGGGCACAGAAACAGCAGACTCACGCTGTCGCTCCAGTAAGATTCAGGGATTCACTGATAACAGAACATGAATTTAAGTGCATCTAGTCTCGTAATCAGTTCTGGTCATAGACAGCAGCCTGAACTAGACAAACTAATTTAATATTTGTATTTTGATATGTGAAATAATTATTTTTCCTTGAAGGCGAAAGTTTAATGTCGTGAAAGTGTATGTATGTATGTATGTATGTATGTATGATGTATATACATACATACATACATACAGTTGTGTGAAAAAGTGTTTGCCCCCTTCCTGATTTCTTATTTTTTTGCATGTTTGTCACACTTAAATGTTTCAGATCATCAAACTAATTTAAATATTAGACAAAGATAACACAAGTAAACACAAAATGCAGTTTTTAAATGAAGGTTTTTATTATTAAGGGGGAAAAAAA
>NW_022280109.1:1252402-1267485 GCF_004355925.1 Anarrhichthys ocellatus | reverse complement strand
AAGAAATCAGGAAGGGGGCAAACACTTTTTCACACAACTGTATATTTTTATTTATTTCCAATGGAAGTTTGTGGTTTCCTCCGCGAATCGCCACCTTAATGTGGTGGAGGAGTTTGAGTGGCTCAGTGATCCTGGGAGCTATGTTGTCCGGGGCATTAGCCCTGGTATGCTTCAATACATAGCTGTTGGTTTTTAAATGAGCTTTTATAGAACCACAGCAAACACTGCTGGACTATCGTTTCACTTACTGTACATTTTATTCCACTAACTACCTTTGTCATATGACTCCAGGAAAAAGCCACAGAAAATGCTCATCATTTAAAAATATCAGTCAGTGGTCGTGTTTCTTTTCTTTCGATTAGATTTCCAGCCTGTGAATGATCGCGGCAGCTGCAGCGAAAGATAATTGAGGTTGTGGCACACCGCTGTCAACATTAAACGCCTACACTAGAGGGTGACTCACTTCTATCAATTGTCTCAATGAGGACAAAAAAACATGTGCGACATGTGTCTGTGTGCCATTTTACACTGCATAAATCAGCCAAGCCGCTAGAAATACAGACAAATATGATAAAAATGTAATTTATGTTTTTACAATCAACACTTTAAATGAAATGTGGGGTGAGTGAAGAGCAGGGTCGTCCTTCAATCAGAGGATCGGCGGTTCGATCCCCGGCTCTGCTAGTCGCATGTCGATGTGTCCTTGAGCAAGACACTTAACCCCAAGTTGCTCCCGTAGCTGTGCCTACGGTGTATGGAGTAGTATGAATGTTAGAGTCCTGATGGGCAGGTGGCATCTTGCATGGTAGCTCCTGTCATCAGTGTATGAATGGGTGAATGACGACATGGAGTGTTCAGTGTTTTAGTGGTCAGAAGTAGGGCTGGGCGGTATGACCAAAAATGCATATCACGGTATTTTGTAAGATTCTGGCAGTTTCACGGTATATCACGGTATTTTTTTTCCCGCGTTAAAGCATTAATTAATTAACGCCAAAAAGAACCAGCCGGCCAGCGAGCGGCGAACAGCTGTTTGTGTGGTGTGTCTTCCGTTCCGTCACTTCCTGTTTCCTTCACCTACATTCCCCTGGGTCCTAAGCCCCTCCATGTACAGCTTCTTATCACCCTCTATATCAGGAGTCTCAAACTCAAGGCCCGCAACATCATTTTATGTGGCCAGCAAAAAAAAAAAGTTTTTAAAAAGTAAAAAAAAAAAATCAAGTTAGACTTGATAATAAAAATATCCCCATAGTCGAAATTATGAGATAGAAAGTCATAACTATGATAGAAAGTCATAATTCCAAGATAGAAAGTCAGAATTATGAGATACCTAAACACACAGTCATAGAAGCAGCTCTTTGGCTGGTTACTGTACATTTGACATGGAAATGTATTGTGAGTACATTGAAGACTACTTTAAATGTGGCTTTAAAACACATGAAATACTTCACGTGGGATTGTGCAAACACACCCTTGAAAGGATTTTAAGCTTTGAACAAAGTTATTGTAATAACTTGTGTTTGATATTTGTCTTTGTTATTTTCTTTAATAGTTTGATCTTTGACAGAGTAATGTGGGTTTCTTAACCCTAAATTAAAAGGATTTAAGTTATAATAACAGAAATGTGCTAAAATATATTTCTACATTTATATAACTGCATGTACAATATTTTTACACTTGAATAAACAATAATCAAATGCAGAGACAGTTATTTACCAATATATTAGGAGTAGTTACATTTACACAATCTTACATTTACAACCGGCCCTTTGAGGGAAACCATGATGCTGATGTGGCCCAGAGTGGAGATGAGTTTGAGACCCCTGCTCTATATACCAACGTACATTTATAAGAAATACCACACATATTACACAGTAATCAGCGTTGCATATGTGTCTGACCAAAATACCTTTTGTTGTTCAGTCTTTGTTCATCCTGCATCGCTCTTTTCTGTTCTTTAATGTAACGTTACTGGAGCGACAGACGCTCTCCCAGCTGTTAGCAGACTGTTGTTGGCGAGCTTTACCCAGCATGCAGTTCAGCGGTGAAATTTTATAAATGTACAATTATTAGTGTTACAAATTGTTTATGTGTCACAAACTGTTGTGTGTCGTGGTGTTTTGCCCTGTTAGAGCGTTAGTTGTGGGTTGTTAATTGTTTCGGCTGTGCACCGTATGACGGTATATGAAAAATTCATATCATACGGGAAATTAAAACCGTGAACCGGTTGAACCGGTATACCGCCCAGCCCTAGTCAGAAGACTAAAAAAGAGATGTACGAGTACAGTCCATTTACCATTTACCTAGCGGACATTTCCTTACTCATAGCTTTTCTACTCATACTTTAAGTCACTGCGTCTCCTGACAGATCCCATGAAGACACCGTTTAGTCTAGAGCTGGAGGCGGGACGAGCCTAATAGCAGTGTCTCTAGAGACTTTGGATGGATATTGTGATAATAGTTTTTGTTTTTTTTGGCCACAATAGTCATACTGTGATAAATTGGTCGTGGCACACCTTTAGTTAACTCATTAAATCCATAATCTAAGCTACAAACATAAAACCCAACTTTTAATAAACCAGCCCTTAAATAGAATCATTTTTATTGGCCACTGTTACCTCTTCAATCAGTACGAGGTGAAGTGTGTCATGTTTGCTAGGCCATTCAAAATTGTCCCACGCCACTGGCAATACTTTTACCAGATAGCTGTATCGTTAAAGTGTATAGTTTATGTTATTGCCCAGCCCTCGCTGTCACCATGTGTGACATAGCAATGATATGAGTTGATGATGATATGTTGAGCCTCTGCATGCAGGATGTTTCAGCAGGACTCTGGGCCAAATCCAACAGTGGATTTGTGTTTTTCTGTGCTTGAATGTATAATTCAGGGTTAATAATCCCGGTCTCGTGCTGCCGTCACAGCGCCGCAGCCAGAAACTCGCACACTTACTCCGCGCTCTCAACCACTCTGGATTATGTGCTGTCCTGCCTTTGTTTCCACACATACATGACACATTCACAGTCATGCATCCGTCAAAAAGGGGTTAAAAGTAATGGAACCAGAGTTTCACAGTTAACAGAGTCGTCATTCTGAGCAGCAGAGAGTGAAAGCCAACAGGTTGACTCATTAAACAAACCTTTTTCCCGCCGTCTGTGACTCATACACTACTGATGAGTTGGTGGAAATATGAGACAGGTCAAACCCAGTTGAGGACGCTCAATTAAGGGTCAGAAATTCAATCTGAACCACTGAACCTGCTGTCCTTAAGCCTCATTTATTTAAGTTTGCGTATAAAATGTTCTAGATCTCCATGTGTAATGAGCAGCCTGCAATGTCTCCATCTGCCAATGCATTCACAGGCTCATCCATATAAAGAAACACCCACAAATTGCTACGTAAGGTACGGTAAACGTTCCCTTTAACGGTTGAGTAGCATCAGTTTAGGGCTAAGTGTTGTGGAGAAAAAAGAACAAATGGGAATCATTTGCGTCATTCACAGTGAGGCTGAGGTCCTGCTAAACCAAAATGTTTTATTTGGCATCTAACAGTTTGTCCAAGAGGAGAAAAAAAGATGAAGCTAGAAGTGACATTCAGGGATAAGTGAAGGGAGCCGGAGCCGAGAGATGATGTAACGAAATAGCAGCAATTAGTAGTGAAACATCTGTAAAAGACATCATTACTGGTGGTGACTAAGAGCCACCGACTACACAAGAAGCTTTAATGAAGCTTTAAGAATATTTAATTGTAGCATTATGTTTTTTTAACAATTGCAAAATTTCCATAAAAGGGTCAGTTTGGTCAGTAGTCATGGTATGATAACACAGAACAGCTCGTACTGTATGGAGCTGCAGGTGCTCAGTGAAGTTGGACCTGAGAAAAATGATCAAATGGAGGCAGTGCAAATGTTAAAGGAAGCATTTAGGGGATCTATTGTAGAAATTGAATCTAATATCACCAGATCATACACACTACATCTTTTTTAAAGAATCAAATTCACCCTCACCACTTGTAGTGACAAACCCACTGTGTTAGAACCTGACTCTGTATTATTTTGGTTTTACGGTTTCTGTTTTGGTTCACTCTCACCACTCTCATCAGCCTGGTTCCCAGCAACAGCAGGCAGCTGTTATCAGTGACACAGCTCTGATGAATTGTACTCTACCTGCTGAGCAGCAAACAGCAGACAGACAGAGTTAGATACTAGCCGGTGAACATAGTGGAGCATTTAGCAGCTGAAGAGAACAATATTTATCTGAGGAGTTGGTGGAGACCGAAAGTGAGTAGAGTTTACAATGTAATTACAATTACGATGTAAGACGGGCATTGTTTTTGTATTGTTGTTGTATTGTCAGCAAGTCAAATTCCTTGCTGGAGGTCAGGAAATGCTCCAATTACACATGCTGCTGTAGAGCAAGCCAGTCATGTTGCATTACAATCCCTGCTGAAAGACGTAATTTGGGGCGCCTTGTTGGCTTGTGGGTTATAACTGCTGTCTCCTTGGTTTGGTTTTGGCTGTGGACCCTGGCTTCTTGTCATTTATCCCAACCATTTCCTGTCTGTACTTATGTTGTTCACTATCAAAACTAGAAACCAGCCACAACGCCAACCAGGGACAGGGGCGTTAAGTGGGGCAACCTTGCTTGGACAACACTCATCTTCAAACTCTTTCTTCATTCTGATCTAATCTGTCTATGTTCCTAACTGCGTCTTGCACGGTTGGGACACTACGGCTTTGACAAAATCTGTCCACAGACAAAAATATAAAAACACCTGGCAAAGTACGCGAATCCTTCTGTGGTAGTTCCTGCTACAATAGGTGACCACGTTTTGCCTTGCCTTTGCCACAAGAGAGCCTCATGCCTGGTAATAAAATCACAAGTGTGGGGAAAAAGTAAGACGCAATTTAATCATGCTCGCTGATGAAATTGGTTAATTACTTGCGTTGCGTCATGGGTGTCATGAGTTAGTTTACACCTGAAACTGGAATCTGGACCTTTTCCACAAATTTAATATTGATTTGGATCAATGGATCAAATAACAGAATTATATCTAAATTGTTGCTTATAGTGACATACCTACAGAGAATTATTGCCGAATATGCAGTTTCCCTCAGCTCTACTGAGCTTTTAGCATCTTTTATCTCATTGTTTCAGTTTTATGACGCACAGCTTCACTGTTTTGCTTCAGTCTCTGGATGAGTACACCTTAACTATTTGATTATGACTTGATGATCATATGTTAGATGTTTAGTTTACAGCTCGTCCTCAAGTGGCAAAAAACAAACAAGGTTTTTTTATTGGCTACAGGGATTGACATTAATGCTTTTCAGGGGCACGTGAACTCTGCCAAGTGGAATGCCTCACGCAGTCGTCCAATCAGGCAAATGAAAAGTATATTTGATCTTTATTAGGGGCCGATATTCAATAAAAATATGCGATCATACATGCGAGCATTAATGCTTTATAGTCGACAATCTCTGATAATTCTACAATTTAAACAACAAATCTATTGAAATCAGCAAGAGGCAAGCTAGTTAGCTGTTAGCAGCCGGTTGGCCAGTCCTGCTTGCCTAAACAGCATGGCAACATTTGACAGACGCGTAGGCCCATTATGTTGTAACGAGACATCTTACCGACAGCATGAAGTCTCTCCCTAACCCAGTGCTGCTGTTAACGGAGCTAATATACAGATGTTCCATTCTTTTCTATTATGGAGCGTTCAAGCTCCAAACAGTAAAAATGAAGATTGGGCGAAGGTGAATTACAACGTAATCATGATGTGTTCAAATGTAATCTTCAAGTTTCGTTTTTGGGGAGAAACTTGAATGACTCCAGTTGTTTGTAGGAGTTAAAATGTAGCGATATGTAAAATAGATTTAAGAGAGGTAGTTATGACCGGTTTACCTTTCTAACACTAGCTCTAAGCAGCTCATAATAAATCATTAAAATTACTAATACCCATAAACATTTTAGACCAGTATCGGACAATTCTGAACTGGAACCGGTTCTCCATCCCCGTCCCTAGTTCCGTTATGTTTCTGTTGCACCTTTTCAAGTACTTCGGCATTAATGAATGCATTGCACACTGTTAAGAGGAGAGGATCATCAGAATGATGATACAAAATGCCATACATTCATCTTCAGCAGCTTTTAAAAGATGCTCCCATAATATGCTGCTTTCTGCTAGCTGTTGGATATTTTAGAGGAGATATTATATGCTGTTAGATGTAATTAGTGAGGCAGCGAATGAGATCAAACAGGAAAAGGTGACGAAAAGCTTGAAATGATGAAAGCAGGAAAAGAAAAGGATAAAGATGGAGCGAAAAAATGAAAGTGAGAGATGTGAGAGTGTGTGGGTGGCGGTAAATAAAGGTCGCCGGCGGGGGATGTTCTCAGAGCCACATGTGCCCGGGGTTTGACAGACAGGTCATGTGTTTTCCCTGGATGCACAGAACACTCAACATAGAGATCAGGCAGAATTGGTGCAAAGCTTAAATAGCCGTCATATAGCAACACAGGTGGGGTCTGCTACCATGAGGTTGAATAGAGTGCATTTATTATATGCAAATGCAAAAATGAGGGGAATTCTTCTTTCCTTTTGGTGGTACCTGTAGTGTCTTAAATCCTGGATGAGTGCATGAATAAGTCTTATTTATGTTTGTGTGCACACACAAGCACAAATGTTTTTTTTCTGTTTGGTGAGAGTTCCTTTAGAAAAACATTTGAATGTGGCATCACCGGCCTGGCTGTGCAATTTATACCTGGGCCTTCAGTGCTGTCCTACTACAGTTGAACCACCTCCTAATAACCTCATTATGACGTCACTACGCTTATTATTTGTTTTTAGGAGTGTAACAACACACGTATTCGTATTAAACCGTTCGGTACGAGGCTTTCGAACCGAACAATACGTTTGAATAATACTATTGCATTTGGAAAATACAGAAGCTTAAATTGTGGGAAATATGTTTTCGGTGGACTTTGCTCAAACTGGCAACCCACATGACGTAACAGACAGCTGTCTGACACTCAGACCCCGGAAGAAAAACATTCTACACGCGACGCTAAACTAGTAGGTCTTCAACAGGGGGTCCGCGGTACTGCAGGGGGTCTGGGAAATGTTTGGTTGATTAGACAATTAAAAAAATAATAATAGTAATCATTTTTTTTTCTCTAAACATGAATCTGTCCATTATTTTAATAGTTCAGTATTGTCTGAAAGATAAGGCAGTGGCACTAATAGGCCATCACTCATTTTTCGTTTCTACATTTATGTTTAAAATGAAAACATCAGTTTGAATAGCTTGTGTGATGATTATCATGCAATTGACAGACAATGTATGTTTATGAACTGCAGTGGCACGGCCCCCCTACTCACTGTACCTTGCGCATGTTTAAAATAAAAACATGAATATATGAACCTGTGTATTATTTGAATAGCTTAGTATTGAATGCACAATAAAGAGGTATTCATGGTACTAGGCCCAGTTTAATATAAAACACAATTTTATACAATATATATATATATATAGTCGGGGGGGTCCCTGCTCCATCTCTCTATCAGTTTGGGGGTCCTCGGCCTGAAAAACGTTGAAGACCCCTGCTTTAAAGCATGTCAAGCGGCTGAAGGTTAAATTGGGATTACATCAACATCTGTTTCTGTAGAGGCCCTCAGGGAAGACCATGTCTGCTCAGGTTTGCCTCAAAAACATGTCATACTGCATTTGTAGTATTAAATAAACCTTTGCTGTGTTAAACAGCAATACATCTGCACAAGAAAGTCAATTAATTGACAGCCTGTCTGCAGTTTGTTGTGATGAGAGTGGAGCATATAAAATGGAGGGGGCTCAGAAAATCCCTCTCTCCTTCCTCTCAGGCTGAGTGCCCACTGAAGAGGGCCAACCTTTTAAATCCCCCGTCCTTCCTCTAATCTGGAGCTGGAATAGAGCACAGCCCTGGTTCTGAGATAAAACAGACAAAAGGAGAATTTAAAGGTTCCTCTCCTGACACCAAAGTTCAGAACTAAGCCTGGCAATGAGGGTCAGGCAAGCAATAGCAACAGCATCAACAACGTGGTAAAATATTTGAATTACTACACAAATATCACCCCTAAACAGGGAACATTATTCACTTAAATTATTGACTGATACTGAAATTTTTCATTTCCCAGGAAGTTATCATGATTCCTGGGTTTGTGTTAAATGAGGTTTGATTTTAAACTTAACACTGCAGAAATTCAATCGTAACATGGGATTTATTCAAAATGTGAGTTTTTTGTTATTTATTAATATGTATTAAGAAATAGGCATATCCTTTTAACAGTACCAGTGCTAATATACAGTGGTGGGCGTCAGGGCCAGCAAAGCCTTCTCTGCTGGCCTAAACAGAATCACAAAGTTATAGCTATTTTATAATTTAATAATTTTTCATAAATACACGACATGTATTCTAATAATTTTTCCCATTATCTTATTTTCTCATTGCACAGCTACTGTCTTCCTCAGTTGCTCTGCTTCCAGTGCCGCTTGTTTTAAGTAGAGCTTTTATCCAATCAGATTTCACCTCTGTGTCTCTAGGTAAGAAGAGAGGCCCGATGCCCTCTAGGTAGACTTTGCAGATTAAAGTATGTGGGGACGATATTGTTGATTGTCATAGTGTTCAACCAATCTGATTTTTTGTTTGACATGTTGGGCGTATTCTTTGACGTGCCAGAGCTACCGAGGTAGCCTACAAGTACGTCAGCATTAACGTGTAGCTGGCTCAGCAATAACGTGCGGCGTGATTGGTCAGTGGGCTAGCGTGACTGTTGTGACGCTGAAGCTAGCAAGCAGAACTTAGTAGTTAGTAATAACAGTTCAAGTTGAAACATATGTAAGAAGTTATGACATTTTTAGCGTTTTGCTTGGTGTAGATTCTTTTTTTTTTTTTTACCTAGCTTTGTTTTTTAACACTCACTCGCTGAAGGAGGAGAGACGGATTTGGTGGCGGAGTTACTGACAACGCCATTCTGGAGAAGGACATTTCAGGAAAAGCTGGACATCGTAAGAAAGGGTCGGCAAACCCCACAGCTAGCAGCCCTGACCCAGCCAGGAAAAGGATTTAAATGAACGGTATTCCTGGCTGACAGCGTCGGAGAAGCGTTGCACATTTTATGGCTAAGAATGCGTTTTATTTGCAACTGAGCATCTTGGTGTTTGGAGCTGTTTGGAGCTACGCTGTACTAACCAAGGCAGCAACACGACACCATAGCACAACAGGACACTTACAAGCTACGGTGCTTTTGAAAACTTTTGGAGAGACCCGAGTGGATCAACAACTCAACGAACACGTTCGCAGGACAACCTCTGACTGGAACTGAACTGAACCGATGTTCTGAACAACCGCGGTATTAAACTCTTCATTAACAAAGAAAGGAGGATGGACTTTGTCTTTAAGTGAACAGCAGCTTTGGTAAGTGAACTGCTTTTGTGTTTGTTTTTTAACTTTTTATTTGTTTTTAGTTTTTTTTCAGTTGCTGTTTCACTGAACAAAAATCACGGCAAAACATCCTTAATGACAAAAATAAAAAAAGACATAAAAGTAAAAATTAAATAAAAGTAAAATAAAAGGGACTCACCATTCACTCTTTACAACCTTTGATCCATTCTTTTCAGACCAGCTGAGAACACTACCACCCATTTCTTCCCTTGTATACAGTCAATTTTCCCCAACATTGATCATGGATCCCAGCTTTGATCCTTGGATAAAGAGTCAGTTTTTCCATGCAGTATAATTTCCTCTACAATATCCAGCCGCTGTCCTGGACTTGGAGGGTCACTTTTCAACCAGCTCCTTGTGATGGCCTTTTTACTTGCGAGTATCAGGATTTTAAAGAGGTAGATGTCCTTCTTTTGTCGCCAGGTATCAATCCCAGGTACACAATCCGGGGGTCCCTGGGAATCTTGCAGTTTAGAATCTCCTCCAGAGTCTGAATAACCCTGTCCCAGAATGTTTGTATTTTTATACATGACCAGAAAATATGCGAGTGATTGGCATTCATCTGCCCACACTGTCTCCAGCATGGCTGCTCTTTACCCAATTGTTTGTTTTATATGGGGTGCAAATTGCAATAATAAAGCAGATTAAGTTCTTCCAACTGAATTCCCTCCATCTGCTAGAGCAGCGGTTCCCAAACGTTTTAGGCCACGCACCCCCTTCTACATCCTGACCGGGTTCACGCACCCCCAATCCCCCACACCTTAAAAAAGAAAAAAGCAACAGAGCTTATTTATAGCCGCATACAAATCGGACCAATGTGAGAACAGTTTGCTCGCGCGTGGCGTTTGTTTACAAGATAAAAATGACAAAAAATCTTCCTGCACCTTGCCTTCGGAAAGGTAACGGACGTACATCGGAAGATTGGCCAGATTGGCCACATCTGTAGACTCGTCTACTTGCAGAGAACTCACTCTTCTTCACGCGACCGACTAATGCAGCCAGGATGTCTTCGGACAAAGCATCGATGCGGCGTGACACAGTGTTGTTGGACACCGGGATCATGTCCAACTTTTTTGCTTCTTTCTCTCCATTCATACATTCCACCATCTCTTTGGCAGCTGGCAAGCACACGTCTTCGGCGATTGTGTGAGGTAGCCCCTTTCTTGCTATTCTGTAACTGACCAGATATGAAGCCCGTAGTGCGTGTTTTGTAGACCCAACACATGAATGAGACTGCAGTTGTTTTTGGCTGTTTTGTAACTCTTCCAATTTCGATACAAAAAATGTAAGGGGCTTTTGACTTGCACTGGCATGCTTGGTGTTCAGGTGGCGACGTAAATAAGAGGGCTTCAGACAGCTGTTAGCCAGAACCTCACTGCACACCACGCACTGTGGCTTTGGGCAATCTGCATTGCCAATCCAAGTGAAGCCCAGACCCAGATCATTTTCATCATATTTCCTCTTTTTTTTCCCAGTCTGATGCTCACTCTCGTTTCCTCTTTTTTCACCTTGACTCCGCGATGGGCCTATGTGCTCCCGATTTGTCTGTGCTATCCCTTCCTCCTTTTCGGTCTCCTCCGTCTCATCTTTCTCTGACTCCCGTTCGATTTCTTCTCCCGGTCTCTCCCCAACGCACCTCTCCGTTTCTCTCGCCTCCGATTCCTCTCTCTCTCTCTGTCCCTCTCCTCTTTTATGACTGATAGCTTCAGATGTTCCACCTGACAGTTTCCCCAATTTCAGCCAGTTTAGCTTATTTGCATGAATGTTGCTGAATGAATGAAGTTAGCTGTTAGCTGACGTTAGCTGCACAAGCTAGGCTAGCTAGCGTGTACGTAAAAGACTGGCGGAAGGAGATGAAGTGCATTTATTTATTAAATTTAGTTAAATTAAGTTTTTAATATTACATTTAAATCTTACAAAGGGAATTTTTATAATTCATGTTTTTATTTTGTGAAAAATCCCACTTACATTTTTTTAAATTATATTTAATATTAATTATTACACCATTAGACCACCATTCGATTTTTCCTCTCGCGCACCCCCCAGAGGCACCACACTTTGGGAATCCCTGTTCTAGAGCTAGTGGAAGTTTGTTGCATTCTACACATGGAATGCCAATCACTCTTCAACAGTTTAATGTTCTACTTCCCATTTCACTTTTACATATAGTGTGTTTCTTCCGTTTCGTTTTTGTACAGTTTGGAAACAAACTTTGAGGGGGTATGTTTGTATGCACCTGTCAACACTTCAATCACTTCATTACCTTCTGCTGAAATTCCTTTTTTAATTTCTGTATCATAGAAATGTCTTAACTGAAAATATCTGAACAGGTCCCCATTTTCTAAATTAAATTCTCCTTTGAGTTTTTCAAAAGTTTTAAAAGTTTTTCCCTCTGAGTGTACATACCGCTGTTATTCCTTTTTCTCTCCACCGTACAAATGTATTATCTATCTGTCCAGGTTTAAACCTGGGGGTCTGAGAAGGCCAAATCAGAAGTTGACTGTCTCCTTCCAATTTGTCTTTTTTGACAATCTCATTCCAAATTTTCAGTGATTCCTCTAAAATGGAATTTTCTCCCTTTTGGTCAGTATATTCTTTTCCACCTAGCCTGGCCTGAGGTGAGGCTTTTGTGTTTTTACCTCTGCAGTAGCGTTGCTATTGTGTTCATTTGTCTATGGTGTCATTTTCATGATATGGTTAATGTTGTTCCCTCTGATGTGAATAATATTTGAATGGCCCGTGCTCTTCAGTGTGCGGTGGAATGCGTGTTTTAGCGCTGCAGTGTTGCTGGATTGATTTGTCATGCTTTGTTGTCATTTAAATATATTAGTGCTGGGCAAGTTAACGCGTTAACGCATTAATTAATTAACGCCGACAATTATTTTATTGCGCGTTAACGCAGTTTTTTTTTTTATTATTAAGCGGACATTTTTAACAAAAGAACTGGCCGGACAACTGGCCGGAAGAGAGCCACACAAACACAGCTCGCTGCCGGCCTGAACAGCTGTGTTTGTGTGGCGTCTCTTCCTGTTTCCTTCACCTACATTCCCTTGGGTCCTAAGTCCCTTCATGTACAGCTTACACCCTCTATGTACCAACGTGCATTTATAACAAGTACCACACATATTACGGTAATCAGCGTTGCATATGTGTCTGACCAAAATACCAAAAAAGCAAAAAAGAAATTAAATTGTTTTTGTTTGTAATATATATAATAAGCATATGATTTAGTTATCGCTACTGAGGATTTAACAAACGTAAAAAAATAAGAAAAAAACATGACATAGATAGGTTTGCAGTTTTCAAGAAGTATATTTCAAATTGCATCTATTACACACATGAAGATAAAGTTGTGAACACCGGCTGAATATCTATTATCAGAATCATAGCTGTATTTTAACTGCTACTGCGTAAAGGGAATACTGCTGTTAAAAATAACCTTATTTGTTTAAAGTGTTTGCAAACCAAATGCTATTGGACGTTTGTTCATATTGCAGTACTTTTAAAATAAAAGTGCGCAATACACTACTTTTTAATTTATTATTGAATTTTGTGCATAACAATGCGATTAATCGCAAAAGAATCATGCGATTAAAAATTGTAATCGTTGCCCAGCACTAAAATATATGTGACTGGTTGTTGTGAGTTTGTTCTTGTCATTGTGTTAATTACATTGATTTTGACTATATGCATTGTCCGTTGATGACGAAGCATCCCGTCATGCGCTGGGTTAGGGTCAGTCATTTGATTCTCTGTTTGGGCTTTTGTTTTCTTTTACAAAGCAAGAATGATGGTCTGGAGAAATGGGGATTGTGTGGCAATTGCTTTAGCCCTGTTTGAATCATTAGAGAACAGCTAAACGCTGTGGGGAGAGTGTAGCATGTGTGCTGCTGTTGTTTTCCTGCCCTCTGCTTTAAAGGGACAGTTCACTACAAAATCCAAAATACACATTTTCCCCTTCCCTGTAGTGCTATTTATCAATATATACAGTTTTGGTGTGAGTTGCCTAGTTTTATCTACCGTAGAGATGTTTGTTTGTCTCCAATATAATGGAACTGAATTGGTAGAGCGGATATACGGTCACTAAAAACATCTGTTTCTCGCAGGAATACGAATGTTTTTTTTTTTTCTTTTCATGATGAAATGCAAATCTTACTGTGGTGGTTGTTAATACATTTGGCAGATGGCAAATCTGTATGCTCAGCGTTTTGAAAGCAGTGAAATACCAAAAGTTAAGTCAAATCACAAGTGTAAAATTGTTAACTGATCATAATCTAAGTTCAAATGTTGCTAATGTAAGACTTTGTGAGGTTGTTAGGGTAATCTCTGGACAAAGTTTATTCGTTCAGATTGTGTCATTGATATTTCAGTTATCCCAAGAGAAATCTGTGGATGTCTGCTCCAACGAAAGACTTTGGTGTTGTATTGGCATACAAATCTATTACATTTATATCTGTACTGCAACTCGGGTATCACATCGACACCAGTGTCAGAAGATTTCAAACAATACCCAGTGCGATGAGCTGAAGGTGGATAACGTGACATAAATGTGTAATTATACTGCTACCTCTTGTGCATCCACATACTGTTTGCATGTCCGAGTCTTGTTGAGCATGTTGTTGATGGTATAAACAATGTGAAACCTGAAACCTGGCTGCAGTTTGAATTTGCCTGGTGCTATCTAGACTCATTTGAATGAGCAGATGAGGGGGAGGGAGACGGCCAAAAATAGATGTTACTACAAACCAAATCCCCAAGGTCTTTGGCACATTTGCCAGAGGCATAAAGAAGCAGCCAAGCACAGAAATGCAAAGTACGTACGGTAATTCTTATTTGTGGTAAAGACGTATGGCTTATGATCTTATCCAGAATGACTTTTGAATCCCTCTCTTTTAACTAGTGAGGTAATATTGATGTCCTTCATTTCAGTTTGTACGTTATCATTTGACAGGAACAAAAGGCACAACGTGAACATCTATAGCTATGCAGATGACCTCCCGCTACAAATTCCATCATCTCCAAATGATTTTATCTCCATTAATAAGGTAATGAAACCCAATCACGTTAAATCATTTATCATAACACTTTTTACAGCTGATGAAGGTGATACCGCAAGTGTAGTTTGTCCGGATAAAAAAAAATAAACTGCGCTGACTGCACATGAATTTGACAACAACAACGTGGTTCAAGACAGTTCATTCATGTAGAAGGTGGCTTTATTTTATTTGTGTTGCTTTTAACATAATTATCTTGTCTTTAATATTACAATCTAAATCATATCAATAACATTAACCACTTTATGGAGCTCGGACCAAAGGTTTGGTGAGCAGGCATATAGAGAACGAAGATGCGGGGTGTCACAGCCATAGAGTCAAGAGAGATGGCAAACTGGTTTGTAATTAAGGATTCAAAATTCACTTGTCCCTCGTGCTGTTTAACAGGGCCCAGCGAGCAGATATGCCACACCACCAGAAACATGTCTAAATGCACAGTAGGGCGCAGATTCTAGACATTATTTTAAAAACATCTCAGTTCAGTTAGTAAGCCTTGTACAGTTGTGTGAAAGTGTTTGCCCCCTTCCTGATTTCTTATTTTTTTGCATGTTTGTC
>NW_022280109.1:1235406-1237402 GCF_004355925.1 Anarrhichthys ocellatus | reverse complement strand
CCTCTACAGCGCTGTAAAAGACTCATTGCCAGTTATCGCAAACGCTTTATTGCAGTTGCTGCTGCTAAGGGTGGCCCAACCAGTTATTAGGTTTAGGGGGCAATCAATTTTTCACACAACTGTGTATATATATATATATATATATATATATATATATATATATATTTATTTATTTATTTATTTATTGTCCTGCTCTGCCATCTCTTTCCTCGTTTCTCCCCCTTGTGTCACGGTGTGTATACATCTCATCTCACTCCAGTCAGGAAACTTGTGAGAATAGCCATATTTGAGTGGCTGAGCTGCATCACGTGATGTGATTCACAACGCATTGGTCGGTGCGTTTCCTGCACCGCTGAACAAGTGCCGTAAATGCTGGAAAAGCTGCGCCGGTTAAAATAGAAGTGCTCCATCAATGTGTAGTCGCTTTGATGAGGTCATCATCAATCATTTCAGCTCTTACTATTGTACCGGCTGATAATGTGACCCAAAGGTTAACATGCAAACATGTTACCATATAGCACCCAGTATGGCACACATCAGTGGGTGGACCAAAGAGGAATATGTGATGGTCCACATGGTATACAGTGTCAAACAGCACTTCAATATAACAGTATTAACACGGAGCAGCTCCCGGAACTCGTTCTCACACATCCTGTCTTCTCCCCATCTGATGATGCTTTTTCTGCATTCCTGTTGACTCTATGCTGGTCTTTAGCTCAGTCTGCTGGAGCGAGCATCTTAAGGTGAGAGCCAGGAAGTGTGAAGGGAGATGTTGCCAGGGGGAATAAGGAAAGGAAACACATTAGGATGTGTGTGTAGGCAGTGTGGCGCGGGCGGGGCTGCTTTTGACAGTTTTTCTTTCTGTTTTTGTATCACATTCACTCTCTTGGTCTCCTGGCACCAAACTCCATTACTCACCTATTACTTTAATGACATCAGGTGAAATTGGTGAGGAAGGACATATCTCTTCTCATACTTACTTAGTGCTCAAAGGTCAGTAGCTTGGAAGAAGGGTTCCTCCCTCTAATGTTAGGGCAGCCTGACAATATGTTTGCTCTGTGATGAGTAATATGTGTGTGGGAAAGAAGCATCATGCTACGTCTTTACTCTTTGTACTATGGTGAATTGGAGAGGTCCGTGGGGGGACACCATGGTCTGGCCTAGAAGCTAAGACCACATATTGTGAATACATAAACAGTGCACCTGTGTGTACATTTAATGCTTCAAGTTTCCTCAGAATGTCCCGACGTGACCTGAACCTTAAACTTGACCAATGAAAGCAGCATATTCAGGCTTATCAATTGATAAAATCTGATTATTATTACATATAATACACAGCTGTAATAGTTAGTGTTTAGTACTAAAGGAACTACAGAAAGTGAAGTTGGAGAACAGCACACGTCTCAATTGGCCTAAATGAGTTCTACGAAACTGGAACAATCCCAGTTTTGGTTTTATTTTGGTCTAATTATAGTAAAAGCTACATTTCGTTCTCTGAAGCAAAGTAAGGAGATTAAAGGGAGCATGGCCAGGAAAAGACCAGTTGCCGGCGGTTGCAGTGCGGCTGGAGATGGTGAGTGAGCGCCACTCATGCTGTAAATCCTGTTATGTCACAGATTAGCAGCGGGTGGAGAAGATGCTGTGGAGACGGGGAGAGGAGGAGACGTTCACCCAGTGAGGATAACGGCCCCTGTAAAAGCACATCCCATTGGTCTGAGTAGGATTATAGACTTGTAAAGCGAGGTGCTATTGGAGAATGTGTGATCACATCTGGCTAAACTAAAATGAGATTGCAAGGGAGCAGTAGCCCGTCTCATTGGTGCTGGTTCAGATTACACTCATGGCTATTTGGAGAGGCACATTTTATATTCATATAGCAGCATTTTGAATGGTTTATGATTTGTCAAGTCAGTTCCCCAGTTCCTACTTGGTGCAGATAATACACTAATATGAACATATAATTCTATTTACTCTGGATATGCCAGGGTTTTCCTCG
>NW_022280109.1:1093992-1235396 GCF_004355925.1 Anarrhichthys ocellatus | reverse complement strand
ACACACACACACACACACATACTCTCTCTCTCTCTCTACAGGGAAAGACGTGAATGTGAGGAGCCTCAGGAAGTCAGAAAACACTTACAAAATGTTAAAAATGTGAAGAGATTCAAATCTTCACATTTGTCTGTGTCAAAGGTCAGTTCTGTAATGAGCAATCCGAAAACACAGACGGAATGACACACAATCACAAATCAATTCCACTCTTTGGACAACTAGAACAAATATCTCTAATGTTCAGTAGCATCTCTTCAGTTTTCTCAGAGGAAGACATTATTCCCTCATCATGTCTTTCTGCTATTATTCTCTTTCGTTCGTGACCCCAATCAGAGCCTCAGCCCACAAAAGAGTCTGAGAAATCTTTATGAAATTAGCGGAGGATTTTAATCTTGACATCCATTGTGATTGCTGCAGTAAGCTCTTTGTGGAGGAACTGCCGCTTCCAATGAGGGCAGATAGTATTGTTATTTCTTCATTGTGACTCATTTGCACCGATCTAAATGATGGATGGTTGATGGCTTCCTGTTAGAGTCTAATTTCCTCTCCAGTGGTCAGTATTTGTTGGCTGAAAGTTGGAGGCAGTAACGTACTAAGCAGGTGATTTTATTACGGTTTGGCGATAATCTAACATGATCATTTATCGTCTTTCAATGGAATCATATCTTGATCACATATTGAGATATCGTGATACATAATTACATTCTCTAAATTGATATAACAAGCACATACTGGATCAGATAATTCTGAAAATCAGATATTTACTTTACATATACCACTTAGTTCAATGCGATTAACAAAGGGTGTTTAATACTTATTTTAATACTATAATTTCACTTGAAACTGTTTTATTTTGCACTTACTCTCTTAATTTAATGAAAGTAGTCCTTTTTGTTTGTCAAGTATTTTATTTGCACAGGAATATATAAAGCAGGCTTTTCCATGTGGTTATTTCTAATGTACACTCGAAAAACTTGAAAACTCACCTCTTCAAGAAGTACTACACTGAGTCTGATGGAAACATGAGTCCAAATGAATGCTAATGTTGATCTGTGTTAATGCGTTGACCTTATCAACTTTTTCAATAAAGTTGATAAGATTTAAATATTGTGATTACAGGTTGTTACAAACAGATGAATGAATACTGCTACTGAATGTAGCCAAAGATTGACCTTTGTATAAGCTTTACAGTCTGAGCTCCTTACTCACTAGTGTACCCACAGGGATACAGAGATGGAGCTGATGTTGATCTTTACATCTTACTGACCCAAACTGTTTCTTTAGTTGTTGCATATCCACATCCCTGAACATGTTCGCATAATCTGTCCAAACTCATTTGTTTACAGCTGGTGGGAGAATGAAGTGCTTTGAACAAACTGTCATTTCCTGCATGCTTTTCATATATTCTCCATTTCATGTTTTCCTGTCATTCCTACTTCGTCCTCTTTGTCCATCTACATTTCCTTCCATCCATCCGTCATCATCCTCTGTACCCTGTTTTATGTCAGCACACTCTCCCTCCTCCAGTCCCCAAATCTATCACCTTAAGCACTTAGACCACTCCACCTTTCACAGGCCTTCCTCCACCTCTTCATCTTCATCTTCCTCCTCTTCTTCCTCATCCTCCTCCTCCTTGTCCTGCTGGTACTCTCCCAGCATTTGGCCCAGTGGTGAAGAGTGCTGCCAGTACAACCTGTGGGCACTGGTGGCTGCGTACCTGCTCCTCTTCTTCACATCTTCCTTTCTGGTCTTTTTCTCTGATCATCCCACCAAATGCCTCTGTGGCCCCCATCACACCCCACGCAGGGGCCCCTGCCCAGTCTGGGCCCCACCAACTCCCAGTGTAAGTCCATTTCCCAGTGCTTGGGAAGAAACTGCAAGCTTTCCCTCCTTTTGTCATCACTGATGGTATTCACAAGTGAAAGAAGAAGTAGAATTGTACATGTCCCTAAAAGTAGAAAACATCCTGGATTTAGCTCCAGGCTCATAGACACGGTCACCTTAATGCTGCTCCTAACTTTA
The DNA here is from genome assembly GCF_004355925.1 of Anarrhichthys ocellatus. Taxonomy (NCBI): domain Eukaryota; kingdom Metazoa; phylum Chordata; class Actinopteri; order Perciformes; family Anarhichadidae; genus Anarrhichthys; species Anarrhichthys ocellatus. Next base: position 1,233,374 of record NW_022280109.1, on the reverse strand, counting down.
AGTGGTTACATATTCCATTTTTAAAAGGTCCTCTGCTCTGAAGAAAAGGTAAGGTGACATTTTGAGAAAAAAGAGATATTGCATTAAAAAGACTTCTGTTGGACTAATATTTCAACACGGCCACACCTCATCCACTGTGTCTTCTGTCTCATAGCACCCCTCACTGGTCAGAAGCTGTTACAACTCCTCAGTGTTGATTCTGTGGTTCCGAACCCTTTTTGGTTAGTGATCAGTAAAATGAGCCATCGTCTGACCCTCCTCACAGGGTACGGCCTCAGAGTTTAATCTGAAGTATTTAAAGATGAATTGAAGACATTTTGAACATTTTAACACTTTGCTTCTGTTATATGACATACAGTATATAGACTCCTGGTGGCCAGGTCAAACATGGCCCTTGTCTGTTAAAAGTTACCATTTTGGAAAAGCTGATGTAAAATACATCTTTTGTTGAAGCAGAAATAGCTCAGGTTCCAAAGTGAGGAAAAGATGACTTGAGCTTTAGAAGAAAACAGATCGTTATGATGAGATTTGCTTCATTGCTCAGTGGAGAGAAAGTTCACAGCAGTCCTGATATCTCAGGGCTTTAATACCAGTACAACAAGGGTAGACTAGCACTACAGCTTGTGGTCTGAGTAACAACAAAAGATGAATAGAACTCAGGGAATCCTGAACAGGCTATTTAACAATACAATGGAATTTAATCTCCTGGTAGGCCCATCTGGCTAATCCGCCCATGACAATGTAGTAACTCTGTCTGCCTTTGAGTAGTATGGACATGGCCTTTAAGTTTCATTCACAAGTAAGATCAAGATAGCTTCTCAAAGGCACTTTTCGATAACAACTGAAATGTGTCTAAAATACAAAGAATTGAACATTAGGTATGAAAAGCTTGCATTGAATGTGTGGCCCCATTTTAAATCTTGTGAGCTTGTCAGGCAGTTCCTGATTTAAATCAAAAAGTCTTTAGACTTAAATTCAGGCAAAGCTCTCGTACGGCTGCTTTTGTTAAGACAGCATTGCACATTTAAAAACAAAGGCTTCTTTTGTTAGGTGAAAGAAAGGATTTGTAGGAAATTTAAATAAGGTTCCAAAACAATATTCTTTAGTTTTTTTTGGTTAGTGGCAATGGTATGAATAAGGGCTGTAAGAAAGAGTTACGTGATACTGTATTGATTCTCAAAAAATGTATATTCACAGATGTTGTGATTGCATAAAAAAGTATCCAGATGTTATGCATATGGTGGTGTGATTTTTATTTATTTATTTTTTTTTAAGACCGTTTTTCTAAACGTGAATTGTAAAAAGTCACAATATATCGCCCCTAGAATTTGAAGTCAATATTGTGGGTTTGTGTCTGATGTGGCCCATCATCTCTTCTGCAGTCCTACTGCCATGGATCCCTTTATCTGCGTAGTATCTTTGTATTTATCGCCATCTGCTACATGTGTATGTTTCTATCCATTAGTGTTCCATCTTTCTGTCCGTGCTCTAACGAGGTATCCCAGAGGTGAAGACCTTTTATTACACAGCTGACAGAAGCTCAAACGGCATTATTTCCACCCCACACATATTGTGGAGCGTGGCAGTATTCTGCTGGCAGAGATTCAGCTCTTAATACAGCTACTAGCGATCATATTTTATACTGAGTGACACCGATAAATACCATCACAAACCTGTTTTGTTTGCTTTATAAAAGACATTAATCCAGGCTGGAATGTAGAGTAACTATCAGGCAAGATTCTGTTTCTTTTATTCTGTTTTCAGAGAGATGGGAGAAGTGAAGCACTCTGAGAAAAAAGATTTGCTACGTCTTCTTCTGCTATGTTAAAATGATGGCAGCTAATGTGGCTTTCTGCAGTACAATACACGTGTACTATGTTGGTTTATAAATGGTTACTAGTACTGCTGCGTACAGTGGTGGAACAATTACTCAAACCAATAATTCTTAAGTAAAATGTATTTTTATTCAAATTTAAGCCAAACAATGTGAGGAGGTTACAGTGTAGACGTTATTTCAAAGACGACTGTGTATTGTGCTGCAGAGATAGCTACTGAAATGAGCATGCTAACCAGCTAGCCCCGCCCCCTCCTTTCTTATCTCGGTAAACCACTGGTACCTCTAGAGATGATTGTGAGTCTATTCTATTTATTTTATTTTTTATTTCAACTTTATTTAACCAGATAAGTCAATTGAGAACCAGTTCTCATTCAAATGGAGACCTGGCCAAAAAGTCGGCAACCGGAGGCGAGTCGTTACAAACGAATAAAAACATAGAAACATCTCAATCAATACAGAGATTACAACATATGTACAATATGTTTTTTTAAAGTTCCTGGAGAAGCAAACTAAAACAGTTGCAGTGATCAGAGACTATCGTTTGTAATGAGTTAGTGAAGAAGGGCAACGGCATGAGGGTGTGGAGTTTTGGCTTATTTTTGAACTTGTTCCAGTTGCTTGGAGCAGCAGACTGGAACGAGAAGTGGTCGAAGGCGGTACAGACTTTTGGAATGACCATGTTGATGAAATAGCTAGAGTGTAAATTGTGGTTGCTGTTGGAGATGATAAGGAGAGAGCAGAGATATGTGGGGGTTTTACCAATGATAGTTTTATAGATACCAGTGGATTCATCTGCAGGTACGGAGTTGTGACCAGTTGACTAGAGAGTACAAGCTGCAGTGATGAGCGCTGAAAGGAGCACTGGTGACAAAGCGGATGGCGGTTTGGTAGATGACGTCTAGTTTATTGAGAAGATTCTTGGAGGCGGACCTGTAGATAACGTCCCCATAGTCTAAGATGGGGAGGACTGTGCTTTGCAGAGTGGGTAAAGGAGGCTTTGTTACGGTACAAGAAACAAATTCTTGATCTGATTTTGGAAAGCAGTGAGTTTATGTACATTTTATTTATTTTATTTATTGTATTTATTTTATTTATTTTTCAGGGACAATGCACACCAATCAACAGTTGCACTGTAAGTGAGCCAGAGTTAGCTAGAGAGGCTAATTTCCATCTGCTGTCCCGGCCAGATGTTTCAAGGCAGCCTAAAATAACAAAATCTCAAATTGAAACGGAATTAAAATTCATAGAGAAACAGACAGCAACGTATAGACAAAACCAATACACAGCAAAAGAAAAGTGTACGACATTAAAGCAGAGCAGACATAACAGGTTTCAGCATGCGTCATGCAGAACAGACCCACCTACAGGACAAGCACATATATAACACTGAAGCACATAACATACACATCAAAAAAATGGAAAATAGCAACACTGAACAAGACAAATGCACATATAGGCGAAACAAGCAGCCAGGACAGACAGCACATCAATGCTTGCACACCTGATTGGCAACAAGCCATTCCTTGAAGTTATGCTTGAATGTTTTGTACGTGTTTTGTGTGCGTATGTGTGGTGGCAGAGCATTCCACGAGTGAGCTGCCTTCACAGAGAATGTAGATTTACTAAACGAGCTTGACCTATGTGGCATGACACAATCACCTCTTGAAGCAGATCTAGTGAGTCTGCTGCTTTGAGTGCTTTGTTTAATAAAATCACTAAGTGGAGGCGGGGCCATACCATGTAACATTTTAAAAACCAGACATACATTAGTGAATTTAATGATATCCCAACTCAGGATATGGTGTTTGGTGAGAATATTGCAGTAATGGTGACTTTTGGGTTTTTTATCAAGTGTTTTTAGGGCTTGTTTATGGAGAATATGAATGGATTTTAATGTTGTGCTGCTGGCTTGTGCCCAGCTGGTTAAGCAGTAGGTCAGATGGGGACAATCATCGCATTAAAATACAATTTTGCAGCTTGCATGGTTAGACAGTGTCTTATATATCTAAAATTCATGAGATTAAATTTTAAGACATTTGTCACATGTTTTACCTGTTTTTTAAAAGAGAGATTAGAATCAATGAAAATTCCTAAATATTTAAATCTGACATATACCTGTAGCCTCTCACCAGCAACATAAAAATCTGGCTCCAGTGACACTTTGCAAGCCCTCTTTGTGAAGAACATACAAACAGTCTTTTTAACATTCAGGTGAAGGCAGGAATCTGCAAGCCATTTAGTTACATTTGTCATTGTGGACGTGAGTTTAAGTGCAGCTTGTTCTTTGCGTGCACATAAATCACTGTATCGTCAGCGTACATTTGAATATCACACCCATCACAGACACCCGGCAAATCATTAATGTATAAACTGAATAGTAAAGGTCCCAAAATAGAACCCTGGGGTACTCCCACGTTAGATCTTAGAGTAGATGATGAAACATCACCCACTCTGACACACTGGGTTCTTCCTTCAAGGTAGGATTTCAGCAAGGCAAGAGACTCTTGGGAAAAGTTAAAATTTGACAGTTTGTTAATCAGGACATTGTGATTCACCGTATCAAAAGCCTTCTTCAGGTCAAGAAAAACCGCTGCTACTACACCCCCTTTATCCATTTTAAGCTTCACATTCTCTAAGAGGAAGCAGTTGGCTTTTTCAGTCGAATGATTAGCCCTGTAACCAAACTGCATAGGATGCAGATGATATGGAGAGCTGTTGAGAGTTTTAATAAGTTGCTCTGCAACACATTTCTCAGCAATTTTGGAAACAGCAGGGAGGATACTGATTGGCCGATAATTGGAGACATCCAATATAGGTGAGCGATCTGTCTAGCCAGATAGCCGAGGACTTATAGGAATCCACAAATTGGATTTCTGATCCATCCTGGAGGAGATTTCGAGAGTGCAGGCAGGTTATGGTAAGTGTCTGTTAAAAACCAAATACTTAGTTTTGGTCATGTTTAAGAGAAGGTGAAGGTTGGAGAAAGCATGTTGGATACTGTTGAAGCTGTGCAGCAGGGAAGTCAGGGCGGTATTCAGGGAGGAGCTAGATGTGTACAAGATGGTGTCATCGGCATACAAATGGATGTGACAGCCACTTGCAGCGTGAGCAACATTGTTTATGTAGATTTTTAATAAGGTTGGATCTAGAATGGTCCAAGTCTGGTCCCCTTTACAACCTTGTTCAGCCATTCATTGATCAGAACGTTCCCAACTGAGATCGCAATTTTGCTCATTTCAGACTGCACTGTATCAACGTCACATCATTGGCAAATCTATTGATTGTGCATGAGGTGGACACAGCTCTCTTACAGAAATAACAAACGTCACATCAGCAGTTTTGATTGACCTTATTAACAGCTCCCATCAACAGCTAGAGCAGCTTTTGTGTCAACAGAAAATGACGTCAGAGAGACAAATACATCAGTCACTACTGACTGATTAGGACTACACCAAACCAAATAACTCCCAACAGAATTCTGCTATCTTGCACATGTCGGGCTGAATGAATGAAGTGAAACAACATGGCAACTCAGTCTATCGAGTACGTCTGTTTGTTTTGACCCAAAATTTAACGTGACAAGTTTGGCCTCTTTTTTGAAAAGGAGGAACAGTAAGGATGAGAATAAGTGCACTTGGGAAAGAAACTCAGTTCTTGTATCAAAAATGTTCAACTGACTCCCTTACTTAGGCCGAGAGCAGAAATATATAACCTCACAAAATGTACAAAAGTATGGTACTTTTTTTTCAAGCTAAATTGGAATAAATGTAGTTGCTGTAGTTTTCTCTACCATTTCTGGTTTTGGACACCAAGCAAACAGCCCGGATTAAAGGCTCCTTGTATCCAGTTCAAGCAGTCCAAAATCCCCTCTACATGGCATCTACACATCAAGACGCAGACATACTAAACGCTCCTTATGTGTGTGAATGTGGCAATAAAGTTTGGACAAAGCATCTTCTTATATAATTGTGCAGTTTCATGAAAAGATTGTAAAAGGCCCATTTTGGCCTCATGGGGCCCCATGAACAAACTGATAGTCTCAGTAAACCTAATCAGTACCAAGTCTCTGTTTACAGAGTAAAGTCCACCACATTATTTCAGCTGTGTCAAGCTTTTAATGAAAACAGCCAATCAGAGGAGGGTATTCTGGTTGTATCCCATCTGATGCTGCAGCTGCTCGTTTTTGTCTCGAACCAAAACACAAAGTTTACCAGGCAGCATGTTCCACCTTTCTGTTCTTAGTTTTTTGCTCTTATTGTTCCTTGAGGGAATCAGTGCACAGCCGACTGTTAGCGTTCAGTTAGCCGGGAACAACAGCGGACTTCATGCCGTTGAAGGTAAAAATGGACAGTGTGTGTGTGTGTGTGTGTGTGTGTGTGTGTGTGTGTGTGTGTGTGTCACTCCATTATGACATCTCCATAGTGTAAATGTCAGTCGTGGGTGTACTTTTTAGCAAGCCGTAACAACAGCACGTATTCTTTCCATTGATTGTTTCCTAGCTCACCTACTTAGCATGAAAGGTCATGTTGATGTTGTTGTATGCTGAATCATGCTAACTAACTTCCTACCAGTCTTTTCTACGTGACAGTGTATCTCTGTGTGAATCTAAGTCCCTGGATGTTGTGATTTTTTCTTTTTGGTCCACGTTGTCCTCATGGTCCACATTGGATTCATTTTTAAGTTCATAATGCTTCTTTTCATATTGACCAGGGGTTGTGTTTCCCATCTAATCTAACCTCTTCTTTTTGTCTCTCTCTCAGCTCGTAAGCAGGAGATCATTAAAGTCACTGAGCAGCTGATTGAGGCCATCAACAATGGAGACTTTGAAGCCTACACGTTAGTTTAGCTATTTAAATTGACTTTCACTTCAAATATCTGACTTCTACATGTCAGAACAAATCTCTCTGTGACTCTGATAGATTTGCGTCTGTTCTATTCCAGGAAGATTTGTGATCCCGGCCTCACGTCCTTTGAGCCTGAGGCCTTGGGCAACTTGGTGGAGGGCACCGACTTCCACCGCTTCTACTTTGAGAATGGTAAATAGTCAGTGTTTCAGATGGTCGAGTGATGCAGCAGAGCGATCAGAAACACTCCAAGTAAAAAGTATTTTTCTTTTGACTGTGTTTTTAAGTGAATTTGAGCACATTTGAAAAGAGTCGGGACGTTCTAGGCTGAAAAACGTTCCCTATTTTGATTTGATAGAAACGTTATAACTCAGATTTTGACTTGCCCCTATGCAATTTGATTTGTTCATTAGCAGTCATCAAATAACAACAAAGACCAAAGTTCATTTTCATGTTTAATCTTTATTTAAGTTAATTAATAAGGGTTTTTGCCCACATCCTCCAACTCCACCCAGCTAAACTTCTTTAACCAGGATAATTGAAATGCTCGCTTGCGCTTCACCTCGTGAACTTTGTCTATACCAACACCTTCTGTTTAATACTGTGTAACCTTGTTTGCTGCTGCCACAGACAAATTTCCCCTTGGGGATGAATAAAGTATATTTCTATTCTATTCTATTCTCCTCCCGAGAGCCCAATCAGTGCTGTGTACATGCAACTGAGGGATGAGAAAGAAACCAGATGGCTCACTTCTTAGCTATTTCCATCCTTATTGTTGAGCCCTGGTCTGATGAGCTGTCACATTAAGTCTGAATAGAGTTTGACTGTGATCTCCATCCTCTGCAGCTCTATCCAAGGGGAAGCAGCCCATCCACACCATCCTGCTCAACCCCCACGTCCACCTGATCGGGGACGAGGCGGCCTGCATCGCCTACATCCGCCTCACCCAGTACATCGATGGCAACGGCATACCTCGCACCATGCAGTCAGAGGAGACCCGTATCTGGCACCGCCGCGACAGCAAGTGGCAGAACATCCACTTCCACCGCTCCGGCTCACCCACCGTGCCCGCCAAGTAAGCTCACGGCCTCCGGCCCTGTCAGCCTCTCTGTTCTTCACCTCCATTACTTTCCTGTCTGAAGTGTTTCTTTGGTCAATAGGATTCTGTTGGCTGCACTTTTGTTTTTTACAATAAAATCTAATATTTTTTTACACATATATTTATTGCTTTTGTTATTTTATCTATATTTTGCCTGATCTACTTGTTTTCATTTGCTATTTAAGCTTTCGCATGAATGCGTTAAAGGCGACTTAAACACACGGGGCACCAGAAATATGTAGTGAATATCATTTTTAAGGCACCAAGAATATGGATTGCAAACATATCAATTGGCGCAAAATATGAAGTAGTAGTTTTCGGGATAGTAGTGATCGCACTCAGCTTAGAACTATAAGAAATAATCAGTATTTATACTAAATGTTGACTTAACTTAAGAGCTTGACAGTTCATTCCTTACTTTGGAACAAACAGTTTACAAAACTCAAGGTCCACTTACTTGCCTATTGTGAAGCTTTCAACCATATTGCACATGCCTCATTGATTGCATAAAATAAAAAATTGTGGTCATAAAAGTTATTGCAGCCTTGGCTTCTCCTGCCATCCGTAAAGCCAAACCTTTCATCTTCACCTTCAATTTAACTTAAGTACTTCATTATATTAAGTCCAGTTTAATGACCCCCGTTGTGGAAAAATGAGACATTCCAATTTCTAAAAAGTATTTACAAGCAAAAGGAAAGTACAAAATATTTGACTTTGAAAACAAACATGTAGTAATTCAAATGTCATGTTTATTTTCTTGAGTTGCTTCTTTATCTTGTATTAATCCACGTGTGATGTGTGTTTCAGTTGAGAGGACCATCTCTGATGACAGACACCCTACAGCCTACAACAGTCAGACAAACAGGCCCCACTTACCGAGTGTCCATCAAATCCCTCAGCCAATCCCTGTCCACACTAGCTAGAGCTCCGCCCTCTCTGTGTGTTGTTTACATATTGTCGCTGCTGGACTGAAGATTATTGTACATGTTAAAAACAAAAACAAAAAACGAGGCGAAAACTTGGTAGTGAGAGTGTGTGGTGTTCATCATGGCGTGTTTTGGATCAGTATGTTTTAACCAGAAGTGGTTTTCAGAGGAGCAGGTTGTTCCCGTTAATTCATTTTTAACTGCCTGCTGAAATGTGTGGAACTTCCAGACATCATGTATTGACAGTTTTCATTTAAATAGTGCACATATTGCGCTTTTGTGATGTTTTCGCCTTTTGGCACAATGACCAATATATCACATATCTGCTTTTTACTCCTTTTAGAATTGCCATGTATTAAAGGTCGGCCACAAGCTTGCTTTTGTTTTGGTGATGTATACATTTTGGTAATTGATGTGAATTGCTCTCTCTTTGCTTAATCTTTAGCAGTATCCATATGAACTGAGTCAGCTCATTTTACAAATCTGTTTTCTGGTTTGCCACTGGCAATTTTTAGGAATTTTAACTTCATGTTTTATAAGGGAAAATCAATTAAAACATGTGTTTTACTTTGGACCTCCATCATCACAGGGAAGAGTCTCTTATGATGGAATGTGTAGACTACATGCTTACAATTCTGTGACTCTTCCAGTCTAATCATGTTTTCATACAGTAAGGAACTAATGATGTGATTTGTATCAGCTAATTTCTTGTTTACTTTTGATATTGTGATGTTGATGCCTGTCCTTCCTCTTGTCATTAATAATGCTTTCCTTTAAGCCCTTTCCTCCTTGATTGAGTCCCACCTTTATTCTATGTCCGACTGGTGTATGCCAATGTTTACCGCACCAAGTTAGCCATTCATTTTTTATAATGAGGGAATTCCATTTTTAGCCAGAATTTCTAGGCAGGAAATCACCATTTGAGTTCTTGTTATGTTACTCTATTGTGCTATTTAATCCTCACAGGGGATTTGTTTGCATCACTTGCAGATTCATATCTTAAGGTCCATATTTAAAACACTTCAGGTTAGGGTGCTGTGAATAAAAAACAAATGGGAAATTAAATTCCAGAAAAGCACGGGGAACGTTTGAAGATAAAGTCACAGGGTGTTCACTGAAGATTATTTGTGTAAAGGAAATTTCAAATTTTTTGCCTCAAACGGTTTGCATTCTTTTGTTAATGACATTTGTCCCTCACACAGCACACTCTGTTTTTATCTTTCTAAGATGCATTGAAATGGGTGATGGGACACTGGTATACAAAGTAATGTTACCATGAAGGGACAAGCCTGATGTATGTTTAAGAAATATCAAATAAAAAGTGTGATATATGCCAAAAGACTTGGTTTGGACTTGTTTCATTTTGTCTTCTTTTCCCCTTACTGTGTGTTTGTATATGTACAGTATGTGTGTGTGTGTATACATATATATGTGTGTGTGTGTGTGTGTGTATATATACACATCACCATACGTGACTTTTTAGCTTTGCTCGTTGTACTAAAAGGAGTCGGATGTAAACTTTTTCTGGTCAGTACAAACCAGCTTGTTTTGAGCATCCCAAATATTATCCCATTTTATGTGTATTACGGATGCACCTTGCTAACCAAGCTTGCTAATGGTACCTGGCCCCCGAGGGGCCTCGCTCTTTCCCAGCTCCACCCTCTTGTCCAAATATGGTCATTTCTGCCTCCAAAAAACTAGACTTTGAAACAGTAGTCCACAAACCAACGGGGGACTAAAGGTGACTACATCCACTTCAGTCTAGGGTTATGAATAAATTCAAAAAATGCCCCAGAGAAGACTTATTCATATGAATATTACCTCTTAATATAATGCGTACTAATATAATTACTAAATGAGTCACTGGTGTTTTTACTCTATGTCTGGGTTGTTTTGTCTAGTTCTGCTGAAACTCTTTCTTTGTCACTTGGACTAAGCTTCATGGACAAATCTGTCCAAGTTTCTCCCTTATTAGCCATCATTATTATTATTATTGGACTGTCCAAAAGTATGGATGCCACCAATCAGCATTACTCCCTCCAGCTGCCGTCAGAAAGAATGACATCACTCCATGTTTGACTCATGTACAGTTTTATTCTTCTGCCATGTACACACTGCAGCTGCTATGCCTTGTTAGCGTTTCAGGTTTGTTTTTTTAGTAGTAATTCAATAAAGTCATACATGCCCGCATAGATATTTGCACTGCTAATATGTATATATTCTTATTACCATGGAAACAAGATGCTCATTTATCAAATCAGTGGTCTCTTTTTGACATTTCTTTTATTCTTCCATTGGATTAGACACAAAGTAAACGGCAACGTGAGGATCGTATTGTTACAACTGTAGATGAACATCAGCCTGTACACAATTCAACCAGCTGTTTGGCTTTGATGGCAAAGAGAAAACAAATATTCATTTGTCTTGACTTTTAGCTGCAGAACACATTCAAACACACACCCAAACATACACACCACTCTCAGCTTCAACCGCTGGACTATACAGGGATCACAAATGGACGGCTATAAATAAATAAGTAGAAGTCTATGTGATGACTGATGTCAGTGGAAGTCCGACTTTACTTGGATCTTAAGTTGATGTGTCAATCCTTTGATAGCAGTGAGAACATCTCCATGTTATGTGTGGTTTCTAAAAACCTAAAGGATAAGTCTGATGTTATTCCATATTTTATTATTGTCAACAAACTCCATGAAAAGACCAAAACCAACAATGTGTTAGTCCGTCTCTCAGTACTCTCTGACTCCCTGACCTATCAGTGCCCCTCAGCCCCAAACCCAACGGTTCCTACTGAAGATGTAAATCTTTCAAAATGGCTCACAAATATATACTTTTATTATTTTTAGAGAGTAATTTCCTGCTGGTCACTGTAGTTACTCAAACAGGAGGAAATAGGGCGTTTCTTAGGGACTGTTTCGGATCACATTTAGTGCTCTGGACAGCAGGACGGTGTATATGGATTGACTTATAATGAATGACAGCACTCATGCTAGCTCCTTGAAATAGGATGCCCTCCCTGTCTAGCATCAGATAAAGCGATGTCACTTTTTAGTAAAGTGGTTGTTTGGTAATTATTGAATATTAAGATTATGATGAGAAAGCCTCATAATTTGCTGAAATAATTAAGCAGCCTAAATGTATTAGGGGGAAACTGTAAATGTGATCATTTAAGCTCACATCAAAGCATAGTTTCTGGCTGACACAGCGATTGATTTGCAGCATTACACATGTTCACAGAGAACTTTAGCTACCAGAAAATGTTAAATGTGGTAATTGATGAAAGACAACAGGCAGAAATGACAAGCTAGAATCTTCGAAATAAAGACTCTCATTCTCTCTTAAATGGGCCATGATGCAGGATAAAAAAGGAAACTGTAAATTATGAAAACTGATGATGTGACACAAGATGTTTTATGACATTAAAGGGTGAAAATGAGAATTTTAGAAACTAAATTGCCCGTCCATAGAGTTCCATAAAGCAGACGCAGAAATATCCTGACTTTGAGTCTTCCCCCAAAACACTATGGCACAGAGAAGGAAGATATATCAGGCTTTGATACACACACAATAGCTGTTCGTAGGCCGATTCATTGTTAGTCTGGCTCTGCATTTGGGATTTGTTGATAAGAAAAAAAACCTAGCCAGCTGGTTCCTTTAGAAGGCTTGATGGAGGACAGTTGCATGAGCACCGCTGCAGTATCAGGTGAGGAGAAGCAGCATGTGAAGGTGGAGGATGACACACGGACGACAGCGAGGGTAAGTGCTCGATCTGCATCAAAACATCCCTCATCTCTACTTTCTTTCTCAGTAGACACACTGTATATATACACACACACAGTGGCAGCTCTGTGACAGATAAATGTGAATGCACAACACACATTAGAAAGACAAAAACAAAAACAGACGCGTCGTGGGAAGACAAAAGGCGTGATCACACAGCCTTTGTAAACAGATCAGCAGGGTGTTGTTTGGCTGTATCAAGAGTCCATGGTGATGCGCACATTCACTCATCCCAATTGATTCTCTCTGTAACATTAATCTCATCTGTACGGTGGCCATTCTCCAGCTGAATCGGTGCATGTACAGCAGGTTTAGGCGGGCGAATCTATTAAATGCTTTGAATTCCCCAGTCCAAGCATGACTTTCTTATCTCCTCTATGTACAAATGTTTCTTCAAGAAGAGACCTGTGCATGAGGCCAAACGTCCAAGATGCCCCCTTTTGACTTTGATCCACCTTTGGTGCTTCGTACCATCACACCACAGCAGCCAAAAATCATCATCCGACAACAATGAAGGGTTCCATCTTTGGTCACAAAAAGAGCAAATGAAACACAATGTGAAGGAAGGAAGGAAGAGTGTCACAGCACAAAAAGACTGTTCCATTTTTCAACAGAAAGAAGAAGAAAGAAAAAACTGAATCCAGTGATTGGCGAGGACAACAAGAGGGGGACCTGGGACATCTTGATCAGATGAAGCGTACGTCACCAAAGGCTTCAGGGGAAGATGTAGAAGGAAGGTCAGTGGAAGCAGCAGCTCAGTCAAAGCTCTCCTCCTCCTCCTCCTCCTCCTCCTCCTCCTCCTCCTCCTCCTCCTGGTCGTCCTCACAGTAGCGTTGGAGCAGTTGGTGCAGGTGCTGCTGCAGTGCGTCGGGCTGCAGGGCGTCCGGGTTGTCGTTCAGACGCTCCAGGTGCACGTGCTTCCCCCGGCCATCCCTCACCACAGTCCTCTTCTGGGTTCGCGACTTACGCATCTGGCTTCTGCAAGAACAAGATAGAAGGGTCACGCTACATCCACTGCCAATATTAAACTATATCATTAAATCAAATAAACATTACATTTTCCTTTCACATACAATACAAAACTAAGACAGATTTGATATAATCACATGCTTCCCCCACTGGCCTGTTTCCACGCTACAGTAACCTAAAAAGCATTTGAACTGAGTTTGTCATATTCAGAAGATGAAAGGAGACTTTTTACATGTGACCAGTTTACGTTTCCAATGTCTGCAAACAGGTACGTCAGAACTTCAACACAAATCACACAACCTTGTCTAAATTCAATACTTCAACCGTTTCAAAGTTTTGCTAGTTATCAGTTATGAAAGTTATTGCATTTGCAAACTTTTTGATTGAGACATGATGAAGCAGCAACACCCAGATCTCAGCAAAAGGGCTGGTGAGTTAAATTAAAACTACAATAATACCCTGGTTGTAAAACATTGTCTTCTAATTGCCACTTACTCTGCCATGTACAAATCAAAATCAGAGTTTGGACTGTAACATTAGAGGGGAGAAGAAAGAGTGCAATCACGCCATGCGTCCAAGGTTAAGCTCTGCTAACTGTACACTGTGGTCATTGTGGTCATTTCTACACATTCCCATGCTGCTGTCCGACCTTTTAACCACAGAACCGTCGTCCTGCACAATCTCTTTCTCTACTACATGAGGCAGGAGCACTTTCCCAAAGCCTCCCGCATAACTCAATGCCTGGAGGAGAAAGAACGAGGGAGGAGAGACGGATCAGAAGGAGGATAGAGAAGAGACACTAGTAATCTGACATAAAGATCTGTAATTACTGACAAGATATCACAAAACATAGTAGCATCTAGTGAAAGCACTAGACTGTGATTTTGGTATCATGACCATCAACACCTCCACATTTTTGTATTTCCTCTCATGACCAGTAGATCATCTCCAAAACACATACAGCAGTACATGTTGTCAATCGTCTTTTCATAGAATTCATTTTTGGAAACACTGACCTTCTCAAAGTCCTGTCTGGCTGAGGGGAGGTCTGCAGCCAGTGAGGGGTCTCCCGTCTGCTTCTCCATCCTCTCGCCTCTCACAACCGTTTTCTTGACAACCTTGCTGACCTTTCGACCTTGCACTGGCTCCACCTCAAACTCTGATGCTGTGACGGCTCCCAGGGCCGGGTACTCCGAAAAGGTCAACTAGAGAGAACACGAGAAGATGTCAAACGACGGTTACGTACTATAGAATGTACCGAGTACTTTTATGTTTTATCGAGTGTTTTTAGTCAGAAGTAGGTATTTTCAAACTTAATACAACTTTTGAATGCGGCAAAAGAACTCTCTTCATGATCAAAATATAAAAAATACTAGATGCAGGCTTACTAACACACTGACAAGGATTATTAGCAAAAAATGATTTTCATAAACTACACAGATTATGTTTAGGTCACAAAATGGAAACCCAGTAATGCAGCCATGATTAAAGTGGTGCTGTAGATGACCCTAACCTCTTTTTGATCTCCCTCACTGTGAATAACGGTTCTCTTCACCACCCTGGAGACAGTGTCTCCCTCCTCAATCTGCACTGTCTCCTGGTGTGAGCCCTCAATGGTCACTTCCTGTGTCTCCATGCCGTCTGCTGACACATATTTATGAATCACCTTCCGAGTGATCTGGTGGACGAAACAGGGAGGGAATCACTTTGCTGTAAAAACTGTAAACTGGTAAACATCTTTCATCATGCAGGCCAAGGAATAGCACTGTTATTATAAGTGTGAATGCTGGATATGCGGGACATCTTTGAATGAAAGCTTACTTTCTTAACGACCATGTTGCCATGCTCATCTGTGTACTTCTCCTCTGTGACAGTGTGTGGGGGGATATCTGGTAGGTTATCCGCCTGTAAAAAGACAAAGCACATACCATCAGTTCACATGTTAGTGCGCAGAGGGGAGGAACCAACACGTTATTTGCATCAGAGAAAGTATTTCAAACAACATGTGGTATAAAGCACCCGTACATGACTAACACCACCCGATCTATTTTAAAGCCCCTATGGGTGTAACTTTGATGCAACTGTAGAATCATTCAAATCATTCTGATCATTCTGATCATAGATTTGTTTTGTTTTTTGTAAAAAAAATGATATATATATTTAAATTTGTCAAAAGTGGTTTCTCACATTGCTGCCTTCCAGTCTCTGTATTGACACTGTATTGACCACTAGGGCACTACCAAAGTCACAAAACATTGTACACATTGGGGCTTTCATTTCTATAACAGAAAAAAAGAAAATGACATAGAAGTGAAATAATGTAAAACAAAAACGAAAGCAGCTGAGTGTGCAGACACAAATGAACAAAAACACCCTAAATGTCGTTTAAAGGCCACTTTCCACAAATTGTACTTTTTGCATTGCAGAATGTAATTTTTGTGCCAAGCAAGTAAGCGACATTCAGTATGATATAATTAACTGGTGAGTCAAGTATAAAAAAACACCAACAAGCACTAAACCGCTGCTTCCCACAAACCCTGCACCACCCCACAGTGCACTGGGGCTGCACAGCTGCAGCAGCTGATGCTTGTTTACCTGAATGATAACTCTGCGTCGGACCACCCTGGTAGTCAGCACCTCCTCCTCTGAGCTATCAGAAGACAGCAACCCTAGTTCCTCTGCTATCTCCTGGGAGAGCGCACACAACCAGCATGGGTCAATGTATCAGGTCTACACAGTGTTACAGCACACTGCTGCAGACAGCAGCTGTTCCTTCTTTTCTCTGAACCTCACTTTTTATGATTCGCTTGCCAAAAAGGTTCATGTACAGACAAATGGAATGAAAAAATGTATGGCTGTACACAATAGTGATGTGAGGTGAAGAGAAGGCACAGTTATACAAAAGACATTCAAATTAAATAAACTTGCAAGGATGGGAACCAGTGAGCGAAATACAGGATGTCTCAGACCCCTTGAGATCTATCCCCCCAAAAAAATGTCCAATTTGGGGAAATGTCTAATTTAAATTGGGTGATAATTATTTCATCTTGATCTATGTTGTGAAGGTTTTTTGCATTTAAAAACAATAATAGATGATAAGCAGAACAGTGCCACAGAGAGTAAAAAGATCGCTGATGCCGCAGCTACTAACAAGGATACTGGTACCAGATATACTTCAGAAAACTACACTATAGGCCGGATAATACATTTAAACTTCGCAGTCCTGCTACTCCCTTCCATGTTTAGAGTCAAATGCACATAAACAATTAAATTTGCAAAATGATCTGAGTATAAACATCACATCATGGTCTGAGCAGGTGGAGACACAACATTATCCATTGAAAACCTGAAGAGGTTGCCTCTCCAATCCACAGGCTGTTGTCCAACCCTATAGCTTTTGCCTGTACTGCCAAGCTTATAGTATATCTGATTGTGGGTCAGGTCACAAGTTGGAATTTATTTAGAGATAATTGAGGATAATGGATTGGTTCCAGCTCTCAGCTTTGTGGGTGCAGGCTGGGTTTGCACAACTCTGGACGGGAGGCAGAAAACCTCCCCGGAGGTAGACCCCTATGCAGTTAGCCAACATGACTATCCCAGTGTGCTACTTTTTGTGTTTACTTAGAGTCAGACAAGCGCTTGAAATTCCACATGTAAAAATAATTTGAAAAGCTGTAGGAGGCTTGTGCACCCATTGTTTGTTTTTTAATCCTTGTTATCCCAAATCTCTACAATGGACTTGGCAAGTGCAACGTTAGCATGACCCATAGAGTCACAACAATAACATTTATGGGAAATATGCCAGGTAACAATATACTGTTATTTTCCTTTCCGTTAAACTTTGAAGTATGTGCGGCTGAAGAACATCTACTCTAATTTTCAAATGGCACAGCAATGGACACTCTGATTGTCAAATGTGTATTTTCGCACACTGATGGTAACAACAACAAGCAGAAATCAAAGTATGCAAACAGGTGCAAGTGTGAACGCAGAATTATATATTATAAATGAAGTTCTGTTTAGCAGCTTGTAAATGTCACCAATGCTGACTTAAAAATTAGGAACTGCAAATACATCACACCACCAATGGCAACAGCTTTTTCACCTACTGATGACACAGCAAATCATCACATTGTTAATTTTTTGTTATTTCCTTGAAAGTGTAGGCACTCATGCACACAAAAGCACTCATCAGCCTCATTAAGGTTAAGTGCCAATTTGCATAGTTTATCTTCTGAGTCTTGACTGCAGCACCACAGCAACAAGTCTGGCCTGGCTAGAAAAAAAGCAAGTGCAGCACTCTGCTCATGCTCATCACCAACCCCTTACCCTTCCCAGGAAGTCATCATCATCGTAATACCCTGCCTGGTCTCTGGAAGGCAGCTCCTCACACAACGGGAGTTTGCCGTCTGTTTGACACTCCCGTGAACCATCCGAATCACAAGCAAATTCACTGAGACTTTCACTGCTAGAAGAGAAGCGCTTGTAATCTTCCACTTGGAGGAAAGGGTGAGCAGTGTACTGAGGGCTTCCTTTCAGGAAGCCACCATCAGAGCTACTCCCAGGCATTGGGGACGGGGGTTCAGAAATATGATAGGTAATCTCATGTTCCAGTTTCACTTCTTCTGGTTCAGAGAAGTCATAGAAGGCTTGTCTGCACTCGAAGAACTCCACATCTGAGTCAGAGTGCTGTGGAGATTCCAATCTTTTACTGAGTTCCGTTGGTACGACCTTTGGATCCTCTGATTCAAATTCAGAGAGGACTCTGTTAAAGTCTGGTAAAAATTCCAAGTCTTTAGAACTTTCAGACTCTCCTTTGGTGGTGGCATCAGTCACAATCTGAGCTGACATTGAGTCACTGAACACTGGAGACACTGGACTCAAATCATTCAAAGAGGCTTGGCTGCATTGAGAAACTCTCAGTGTTTGGTGTCCTGAAAATACGGCTTCATAATCTGGTGGTACCAAAAACCGAGTTGACATGGGTGAAAAAAGCTCACTGGGCTGTGCTTTGTTACGGGAGAACTCCCACTCTGGGTGCCCTTGTGATAAGCCCAACTTTAAACATGATGTATTCTCAAATGCAGGTAGAATTGAAGTAACAGTTCTGTGGGTTGTGAATGAGTTTGGGTCATACACCTTAACGTCTGTTTGAAACTGTGTTTCCTCTGGTGTCTCAGCAGGAGCCTGCAAGGGAATATGATCTAAATAAGTTTAAAAAAATTAAAAATCTGTGTACATGTTAGTATGCACCATTAAAATGACGTCAACATTTCACCAGGTTAGCATCACTGTGCAATGATTATTTTCGATACAGCCAATATCTCATTTAAGTTTAGAACACTATTGTGAAGCCATGGCATGCCACTTTAAAAGATCAGACAAATAGATAAGAACTGAAGGACATTTCGTACAAATTCCAGACGCATTTGATGCAACTGCACACCATTTTGTTATTAGTTCATCAAAGCAGTTATTTGCTTTATCCAAGTGACATGTTAATGAATTTGTCCAAAACAAAAGGGAGTATTTGCTTGCTTGTCATGCTCTCAGTCTTACCCTTTGTGAGACCGTCTTCTTCTTTAATTCTCCAGAACTGATGTGTAGGATCTTTGTCTCCTTTCTTTTTGCATCTTGAACTGGTGATGGTTTCACAAGAAAGTCTTTCTGGAAGTCTTCCTCACAAACCGTGGTTTGTAAAGTTGAGATACTTTCAGCTTCATATCCACGCTGCATCCTTTCGTATGACAAAACTTCTGATTGCAGTCCTGTCATTTTTTGACAGTTAGGATTGACATTTGTCTCACTACTTTGAATTAATAATGATGACTCCGCCAATGGCCCTTTGTTAGGTAATAATGAAGACTGACCAGGTAATAAAGGTAATAAATAAGACGTCACATGACTCAAAAGTTCAGTACCTTCACGACAAAAACCTAATTCCTCCTCTGACTCCACAGTTTGAGGGCTCAGTGGCCTTGGGCTATCATCAATCCAGCAATCAATAGGTAGAGCAACAAACTCAGAGTCTGATGACAGAGACACAGGTGAAGATGATCTATCAACATGGGTAGCATCCATAAAATAAGAAGACAATATTCTCATAAAATCAGGTACTGGTGAGTCAGGCAATAGGTGACTGAACTCATTGACAGATGAAATGGATTCACGTGAAGATGGTCTATCATTGTCTCTTGATGACGTGACCATAAGCTCGCACTCTGAATCTGAACCAATTGATTCAGGTGATGATGTCCTATGTGTAGGCTTGTACTCCAATGATACTGTAAACTGAGGGATGGGAGAGTCTGGAGAAAGTGACCTGTTCTCATTGAACTCAGACATTGATTCTGGAGATGATGCTCTTTTGTCAGACATGGACAACCAGGATCCAAGCAACATTGGTCTGTATTCAGGCAGTGACTGAGACGACAAAGCCCTTCCTCTCTCATTCTCATACTCTGATGGTGCACATACTGGAGATGATGGCCTACATTCTGAAAACTGAGATTCCAAATTTCCGAATGCCACATAATCTATATCTGATGGTACATTTTCAGGCGAACATGATGCTGATCTCAGGAACGATACACATTCTGGCATTGCTATTGTAAATTCAGGTAAGGGGGAATCTGGGGAGAGTGGTCCAAACTCACTGACTGATGTTACAGATTCTGGTGATGATGCTCTTGATTCTATCACCATGACTGAACTGGGGGATATGGGTCTAAAGTCTGTCAAGGATTCTGGTGAATAGCGTAGATCATCATCCTCTGTGTGAGATACTGATACTACCACCCAACCACCATCAGACTCAGTTTGTGCCTCAGGGACAGGTATTTTAAATGTATACTTAGCCTGTCTGTATGGAGCTGCCCCTGACAACACAATGTGTTCAATCACTGGTAGAGATGACTCTGAAACAGGTCCATCAGATATGACTTGTACACTTGAAGTGCAAAGATAGCCATCATCAGCTTTGGCTGTGTCTGTTGAAGTAAATTTATCGGTTTCCTCTAAAGGTGTTTTTTTGACATCATGCTCATTTTTATCTTTTACTTTAGTATCTTGATCATCATCTTGAACACTCCTCTCATGTTCTATTGTGTTGGCAATTAATTGCATAAAGCCTGTTTTACTGCTGAAAGTTTCTCCCTCGTACTGAGGATCATGTACTTGAGAAATTAGCTTCCACAGCTCTGCATCATGAATTAGATTATATTTAGCTAAGATTACCGCTGATTCCTCAGGTAAGGTAGGTGCCATTGTTGTTGATAAAACAGTGCTATTGATGGTTGCTTCATTGCCAGTTGGAACTTTTAATTCAGGTATTGATGATTTGGTTGGCAAGAGTAATTCTTCCTTGTCTGATTCAAAAGACTTTTGTGATGACCTTTCATCTGCACCAAACAGGTCTAAAGATTGTGACAAATCATCTGAACCTGAAAATTCAGTGGGTGAAATATCTCTCACAGTCATTATATTTTCTACAAATGTCTTTGTAAAATCAGGTATTGGCGATTCAGATGGCAGGGGTTTACATTCATCATCTGATCTCTCTGAATGAGGTGATAGTGGTCTCATGTCAGTGACTTCTGTGTCGTATGAAGTCAAAGTAGAGTCTACATCTGACAATATTGAATCTTGGAAAGAACGCCTGGTGTGTGTTACTTCTGCTGTAGTCTTGAGAACATTTTGTGTAAACCAAGGAAGGGGTGAGTCTGGAGACAACCTCTTGTGTTCATCAAGTGATTGAGTAGATTCTGGAGACACTGATCGTATGTTTCCAAGTAACGTCAATGCCACACAAGACAAGGGTTTGTATTCTGGTATGGCTTCAACCGATTGTGGCCTCTCTTGTATTTCTGATCCTACTGATTTGGGAGAATTTGGTCTATCATCTACACCATAAGTCAAAGACATTAATAACTCACTCAAAGCATACTCAATATCTGATTCAGAGGATTCAGGGGAGGGTGATCTACAGCCAGCAATGCCAATAACACGGTCAGGCACTACTGGCCTGTATTCAGTTATGGGTGAGTCTGGTGGCAGAGCCTGGTATTCATCTCCAGATGATCCTGAGCCAGGTGAAGAGGGTCTGATGTCATAAACGAATGATTCAATGCTTAAAACAATGTATTCCACATCTGAACAGGTTGACTCAGGGGATGCTGACTTATGTCCATAAATATGTGATATGGCGGACTCTTGTAGTGCCTGTGTAAATTCAGGAATGGGTGAGTCTGGTGAAAGAGGTCTAAATTCATCGTTGGATGCCCTTGAACCAGGAGATGTGGCTCTGTCCTCAAAAAGCCAAGGGATACTCAAATCTGTTTCTAAATCCTCATCTGAATATACTGATTCAAGTGAAGTGGCTCTATATCTTACTCCCAACACAGTGGGTACACTCATAGTGTACTGGGGTAGTGGAGAGTCAGGAGACAAACATCTAAGATCAGAGTCAGACACCCCTGATTGACAGGATTCTGCTCTGTTCTCAAAATCAAACATCTGTGAAATCAAAGGACAATAATCGASTTCTGAAGACTCTGATTCAGGTGACCATGACCTGTAAGCATTGAACTCAGGATCAGTCTCTAGCAAAGCCTGACTGAAGTCAGGTAAAGGGGAATCAGGTGAAAGTCTTCTGTATATACTCAGAGATGCCAAGGACTCAGGAGAAGATCGATCTTCCAGGACAATTGGGAAATATGACTCAATTTCCTCATCAAAGTCAGACAACACTGATTCAGGTGAACAAGACCGTAACTCCATATGTGATATGGCGGACTCTTGCAGTGCCTGTGTAAATTCAGGAATGGGTGAGTCTGGCGAAAGAGCTGTGTATTCATTCAGAGAGCCAGTTGTTTCAGGAGAGGATGATCTGAAATTTGACATTAACATCAGTGAGAAAGGCCTATACTCTGATTCAGAATCAGGTGTCAGAAGTCTCTCCTTTAGCTCTAGTTCTAATGACTCTGGAGACTCTGGTCTATCTTCAGTACCAGGTGGGGAATTACATAAAGGTCCATACTCAACATCTGATATATCTAATTCAGGGGATGCTGACCTAAACCCACCAAACAACGGAAAACATTTGACTCTTGCCATGAATTGAGGTACAGGTGAATCCGGAGACAGGGCCCGTCGCTCTTCTGATTTAGGAGATGATGACCTCGACTCAGTAATTAAAGCAGCATCAAATTGCTCAAGTTCTGTATCTGACATAGGTTTGGAAAACGGTGCCCTGGGATTTTCCAGTGGAGATTGAAAAAGCGAGAAAGAAGGTTGGGGAATTAGTGAATCTGGACACAAAGGTCTATACTCATCTACAGAGTTTCCTGTCTCCTGCAAATCAGGCCTCAGCACACTCAGTAACTTCAGGCCCTTGGGGGAGGAAGATCTATATTCTGCCCCAAGACCAAGTGACATTGCCCTACCTGTCTCTCCTGCATGTGAATCAAGGGGAATGCATTCTTTACTTGTCTCCTCATATTCAAACACTCTACTTACAAAGGCTTCTCCTACATAATGTGGGTCATGTAGTTGACATATCAGCTGGTTTGGTCTAATTGTTGCACCAGTCTTTTCCGATTGCTTTTCTTCAAGCATGGAAACAGCTGATTCAGTTATCAGTGCCCCAGGTGATAAAGGCCTGTAGTCTGACACTGGGCTCTCTTCCTTCTCAATCTTTGTTTGCATTGTTTGTAGAACAACTGCATCAGAGGAATCTGCGATGTCCAATTTCCCACCACCCTCTAACTCTCCCTCTTTCACACCTGAATCGTCCAGGACATACTCAATTTTTGTTCCAGCATACTCAAATACACCGGTTTTACTGCAAAAAGTCTCCCCAACCAAGTGAGGATCATGTATTTGAGAATTAAGTTTCCAAAGTTCAGCATCATAAACAAGTCTATATACTGGTACCCTTATTGCTTTAAGAGGTACAATTTGACTACTACCACCCAATGGTCTCCCTGTGGTCTCCAATACTTGTGATTCCGGTGAGTCAGATCTCTGCTCGCAAATACTTGATTGTGTATATTCGACTTCAGAAACCACAGACTCAGGAGAGGATGATCTATGACCAATGACTGGAACTGATTCAGTCAGACCTGTTTTGAATTCTGGTATTGGCAAGTCACCTCTATAGTCATCTCCAGAAACTGAATCAGGTGAGGATGGTCTAATTTCAGGGCACAGTTGTGACAGATACATAGCCCCATACTCTAAATTTGAACCAACTAAAAAAGGTGATGAGGATACTGCCATTGTGGCCCCAGCAACAAATTCTGGTAAACCCTGTCCAAACACAGGAATGGGTGACTCAGGTGATAGTGCCCTGTATATGTTAACAGATGTTACTGAATCAGTAGATGCTGGTCTGTCCTCGATAAGAAATGAAATGTTTAAATCAGTCTCCAGATCCAGATCTGACCATACTGACTCTGTTGACATTGATCTGTGATAAACTTGGGATGATCCAGAGAAAGAGGAAAAGTACATAGGTATAGGGGAATCTGGCATTAAAGCTTGCTGACTATTCACAGATCTCCCTGAGTGGGAGGAATCTGGTCTAAGTGTATCCAGCGATTGCGGTGTCATGGGTCTATATTGTGCTTCAGAATCAAATGAAAGTGATCTTTGGTAATTTTGGGATTGCAAACCAGAAGATTCATATTCAGCTGTTGCATCTGACCTTGTCTGATAAGACTCTGTTCTTGTTTCAGCAAACTGAAGCATTCCTGGTTTATTCACTCCTACATACTGTGGGTCAAGCATTTGAGCGATGAGCTTCCGCAGTTCTGCACCATATGCTAAACTGTACACTGGCACTGGATATTCATTTAAGGATAAAGGCATATGATGCTGAGGTGTAGAAACTGATTCTCGTTGAAACTGCTGATCTTCAGGGGAATTTTTAGTCAATGCCAATGAGAATGGTAGATCATCAGATCCAGTTTCTGGAGGTGATAGAGTTTTAACAGATCCTTGTGGGGGTACATATGTAACCATAAACTCAGGTGATTCTTTTAGATAAGTTGTATCATTCTGCACAGGTTCATTATCAGTTTTGACTGATTTCTTAGATTTTTTCTTTCTAGCAGACTTTGTCTTTCCAGTTAAAGGATTGTAAATTTCCTGCTTTGAATTTCCCTCATCAAACAACTCATGAGATAATTTTTCTGTAATTTTAGTTGACAAGACTTCAACTCCCGCTGGTGGCGTGACAATGATTTGGTCAGACTGACTGCCTTCAAGTACAACTGTTTGTATCTTGGGACCTTCATTTTCATTATGTTTCATAGGATTGTGCTCAGATTGTGACAAAATATTGATTGAACATTTTTCTTGAGTTTTGGATTTTTCTAGATCAATGGTAATGCTTGTTTTAGTTTTAAACTGCTTTTCAGCACATGCCTCTTCCACATCAATTGCAGGTTGTGTCAGTTCAAGTGTCATGTCTTCCTCAAGAGGCAGGCCAGTTACAAGATTAGACCCATAATCACTTACAGAACTACTTAAACAAGGAGATAAAGCCCTATTCTCAAAAGATGATAGCAATGGCATGGCCTTATACTCTGTATCTGACAAAACAGAGTCTGATGATAATAAATGATAATTTTTAGTAACAGAATGATGCACAGACAGCGTAAATTGTGGTATGGGACAATCTGGGGAGAGACTCTCATTGAATGTCTCTGATTCAAGAGAGGATGCTATAATGTCTAAAATTGTTGACTGTGGAGTCAAAAATCTGTTGCCAGGCACTGACTCTGGTGAAAGTGGTCTTCCCTCAATATCAGACATAGATAAGATGACCCAATCATCATCATCCTTAGATACTGTTTCCACTGGTGTTGGTGATTTATTCTGTGTATCAGATACCAATGGTTCGGTATATTTTCTTCTATGATCAGCTATCTCTACAAATTCAATTGATTCAGGGGAGGGTGACCTGTGACTAACAACACGTAAAACAGATTCAGATTCATCTCCAGCAGCTGCAGCTGCAGCAGGTGATGAAGCTCTATCGCTGCCTAGTGATACTTGCCTTCCAAATGGTCTTTTGTTTGAAACCATTGGCGTCAAAGGCCTTTCCTCTGCTTCTGATGTTAAGTGCATATAAGTATTTGGCTCACTCAGTAATGGTTGCACTGGGGCAGAAGCCCCAACATCATCACTTTCCCATGGAAAAATAGGCGGCGGTAGGGGAGACAAAGGCCTAAACTGAGGTATTGGAGAATCGTGTGCAAGAACATTCAGCTCATTTAGTGACGATGCTGATTCAGGTGATGTGGCCCTACTCTCTGTCAGTAATATTTCTGCATCAGTCACACATTCAGGTGAAGATAATCTATCATAAACTAAGCTATAAAGTTCACAAATGGTCTCACATGTGGATTCTGGTAAACAGGATCTGGATGCTTTGATCTCAGGTGTAGACTCTACAGAGACCACAAACTCATTTTCATTCCGTCTGAATGACAGTGTTTTCTCAAAGCTGTATTCTGCTCCTGGTATACCTGGCATAGCATTATCTACTGAATGAACATCTAGCTGTTCAAAATTTGAGTCATGTGACACCTGAATGAAGCCAGTTGAGCTTAAGAGCTCTGGTTTTTGAGACATTAAACCTGGAGTGGTACAACTGACATCAGAGGGACCTGCTAATGCCTGAGTGGCAGTGTCGATTTGATTCATGCCATTATGGGATTTGACATTAAGGTCACTTGAAATTGAGACATGGGAATCATCAATCTCAATCAAAGAGTTTGAAACATTTTCATCAATATTTATGTTTCTAGCAGCTCCATCAACCTCATCTTTCCTGAGTCCAGCCTGAATTGCGTCTTCAGAGGATGCATCCATAGGCGCCACGGACAAATCCTCATTATCTGAATCCATCAACTCAAAATCATATCCATACAAGACTTTATAGAGTCGATTTGAAACTTCATCCATGTGTTTTCTGGCCATTTGTTTGGTCAGGATGGATTCTGTCATAGCATTAGTGGAACCAGACGGAGGCACAGAAGTAGGCTGAGTAGGCAGTTGTTCACTTGTAGGTTGTTTTGTTAAGCAAATCTTTTCAGGGACCTCATCGGTTTCCGTAAGCTCCATAGACAGTTTCCTGAAGTCTTGCTCAGCTTGATCACACTCAATCAAGCTATCCCCAAAGTCGGTCATAGACAATGGTCGACTCTTGCATACACCTGTTCGAGAACTATTAGATGACTCTCGCCATGGTGACAAATAATCAGCATTGTATTCAGAATTGGTGGTTTGTAGACACTCCAAGCTCCACTCTTCTCCCCCCTCTGCCCCCCCATATCCAGCACCACCCTCATCATCACATGGTTCAATAGTGGGGTAAGGCGGTGGGATAATCTGGGTGCCTAACATGGGTCCCCCTTTGAACACAGGGTCTATCACATGGGATCGGAGGTTGTAGGGAGAGGTGAGGTACAATGTGAAGAAAGGACTTACTTGTTTAATACTGCCTGTGCTCCTGTCACAGGTGTCTGTCACTTCCTCATATACTCTATGTGATGAGCTGTGAAAAAAATGCATATTCAGTCACAGGATTGCTGATGAATTGATAAATAAATAAAAGCTGATAAGTCTTACATCTTCTCAGTATTCTTTGTCATAATGTATAAATACATATTCCACCAAATATCAACTTAAATCACATTAAGTCCAATTGAATCTAAAAAGTCTTTTTTCAAATTATTATGAATAATTTTTATTGAAAGGAAGAAAAAAGGTCTTTCAAGAAAAATCAGAAATGCTTCTTTTGAGTAATAATCACACCAAAAAGTATCTAAACTGACCAATGTTGACATTTGCATGTAGGTTTTTGAGCTGTAGTATGTGTTACAGTGGATTAACTAATTAATTATTGCTTGCAAAATAAAGTCAGCAGTGGTACATTTCTCTCTGGATGTTTGTTTTGTAGGTCATTCAGCAATCTGAGGTAAAGTGCAACCTGTATCCATGCTTGTAGATACATAAAAAGACAGACAGAAAGCGACTGTAGCTATGGTCACATGAATTGAACTGTCCATGTAACTTACTATGGTGTTTCCATCTCTTTTTGTAGTTTCTCTTTCTGGGCATTTCTAAGGCCAGTTGCTTTGAAATCTGTTTCTGGTCGTCCAATTGTCTCGTGAAGGGATGACAAACTGGAGGACAGGTCCTCTGCCGACACCATGGGTACCTCTAGTCCCGAACCTGGAGTCCTATGTGCAGTCTCTGTACGCCTGCCTGGCCTGGGGCTGTCAATGTCTTCATGAAGGGCAGAGAAACCTGACAAAGGATACAGTGCAGGCATGCAGAAAGAGTTGATATAACTGTTTGGTAAAAAAGAAATTCTACATAGACTAAATTACAACCTCATCATCAGTCAGCTTCAAGTTAACATTGGCTTGTGTACCTTCACTATGATCCAATGCTATGGTCCGCTCAATTTCTGCATATGTATGTGATGATGTCTCCTCCTGAGTGGACTTGATTATCTTAGTTTCAATGAGGTGAACTATGTCCATTCGGTTGATCTTAGTCAGTCTTTTGATCAGTGTTGCTTCTGTTGAAATAGAAAACAGACTTCAAAGTTTCATTTTAAATTTTAATAAGAGCTTCTATTTTGTTCTTGTTTAGAAAACAACAGTTATTAGAAATATTTACTCAAACTTTTCACTAACCTGTGGAATGCTTTTCCTCCCTCTCAGCCCAGACTTTCAAAAGGGCATGGCTTTGGTCTTGCAGTGAGTTTGGGTTTTCAATCCTTATCAGGTTGATCCTCTCCTCACTGAAGTCCAGTTCTCGTGCTAATTCTGACGACAAAAGGAAGATATCATTATTATTCTAATGATTACAATTTTTAAGTTGTGTTTCTTTTGGGCCTGCAAAAAATTCACTAATACTCTATATCTGATGTATGTTTGATAGCTTGATCACTGCTACTAAGGTGGGACTCACCAGTCCAGCTGAAGCCCAGGTGGTCGGCTATAATGGCCAACCGTTGCTCTTTTCTCTCTGCCTCATCCTGTGGATGTACTGCAAATACCACCAGACAGCCATGAGCGGTCAGAGCCGCAAGATATACCAAATCAAGTCACATTCACAAATGGTATTCCAAAAAATCTTCACTGGCTTTCTTGATCTTGTAGTACTGACAGTTTGTTTTGTTAATTCATGATATCAAATTAAAGAATTGTAACCTTGATCAAATACATAATATGCCTGTAAAGAATTGTTGTGATAGATCTAAGTGGGACTATGATTAAGAAACATACATTTCAATCATTAGAAAATAAATGACATTACATATGATTGTTTAAATAATGAATTACTCTTTAATGTTTAAAAAAGTTTTAGTTACTATGTTGTTTTCACAAGTTCCATAAAGCCTTTAAGTCAATCTTGAGATTTTCAGCACACAGAGGGAAAGACAGACGTCACAACGCACACAAACACAGCTCAAAAGACACAGCCACATGTATTCTTCAACTACAATGGGACTTAACTACAAGAGACAGAGAGGCAGCTCCTTTACAGCTACAGTGTACTAATGAGGCACAAGAGATAGAGAATAGCCCCTTAAACTGGGGGGATACCTTGACTTTGGACTTTATCATCTGGGATTCGCTGCATCTGTGTCTCAACAGGGTTGTCCCACAGTGGTCTAATGGGAAAGACGTCTCCTGAGGGCAGGAACTGCATCTCAGGGAAAGTTTCTCTTTCTATGATTGATGGATCAATGACACTGCTCTCATCATCTGAGTTGGCGGCTGCAACCTTTTGTTCTTTCTCTGTCTCTGCCTGTGCCAATCTTGCCACAAGTGTTGCTGCTTCATCGCTTATCTCTTCAAAGAACTCAATGGACTGTTTGTTTGGCTCACTTTTCTCTTTAGTGAGTGTTGATGAATGACCACTTTTACCTCTGACTGGCAATCTGGACTGGAAGCCTTTAGATTTTGCTGACTCAGAACTCAATGGTCGACCTTTTTCTTTTTTAGCAGATGACCTGGTAGAGTCCCCCTCACAGAAGCTCTTGGCTTTGGAAGATGGTGTCTTGGTTTTGATATCAGAGGGACCTGTGTCTGTCTCAGATTTTCTTCTTGAATCCTTTTTCACAGGTACCTTAAGCTTTTTGTCTTGGGTAGATCCAGCATGTTTGACAATAGAATCAGGCTTGGGAGCCTTAATGGGAATTCTTGATTTAGATTCAGAAATGAAGGAGGCCTCTTTTTTAAGAGTGGTTGAAGAGGAAGTTGCATGAGATTGAGAGGGAATTGTGGATTTGCCCCGACCTTGTTGAGCAGACTTAGCTTGTGTTTTGACTGGAGTTTTTTTAACACTCGTGGGAGCACTTTGTTTTGACTTGACTGTTGATTTGGGCGCTTCTATCACTGACTCTGGTTCTTCTGGAGATGAATCAGAGGACTCTTGGCCCTGCTCAGAGTAAACTGATCTAGTGACTGTAGTTTCGGCTGTCTGTACAGTTGTAATCATTTGGTCAGGGGAATTTTTGTCTAAATCTTCGTTCACATTTTTGTCTCGACCTTCAGGGGATGTCTGATCTTTCTTTGTAGATTTGGCTGAAGCGGAAATGCCCATTTTAGGGATTTTAGATTTGGAGGCATCAGCTTTAGAGGTTTGCTGATCACCTTCGGCTGGGGACTGAAGCTGATAATCAGTTGCTTCTTTTGCTTCTTTTGTCTCAGTCTCCTCAGTCTTAACCTCTAGTGTTAGATTGAGGCCAACTTCAGGTTCTGCTGCTGATCTACTTTCTTCTAAGAGAGGTTCATCTAAAGGCTGTTCACCTATCTGGAAAAAGGCAAATCCACCCCCCTCTTCCTCATAGCTCCTCTTAGTCATGTCAATAGCACCACTTCGGGTCATCTCAAAAAGCTTCCCTTCTTGGAATAGAAAAGGGTTGGGCTCACTGGTAGGAGTGCTCTCTTCTGTTGGTGTTCTACCAGGTGTTGTGTCCGGAGTTGCTTGCAGAGACTGACGGTCCACCACCAGATTCAGTATCTTCTGTTCCTCCTCTTTTACACGAGCTGCAAAAGCGGCATCATCCTCCCGCATGGCAGACCATGAATCAGTTTCTACCCTTGCAGTGACACCTTTTGACTCAGTTCTGGGAGGCTCCAGTATCTCATCCTCCTCCTCTGTGTCATCATATATACAGACCTCCGGTTTAAACATTTCCTTTGTTTGACCCGTGGCAACAGCTGCACTGCATCCAGCCTCCGCTGCTCTTGGAGGCTCCTTTTTATCTCCTTTTACCTCATCTGTTACATTGCTACCTTGTTTTAGCCTAACACTTAACTCTTGACCATCCTTATCATCTCCTTTGTTGTCTTTTGACTTCCTTAAACTCTCCTCCTTTTGCTCATCAGTCCTGTTTTCAGTGTATGGTGTTACCAGAGCCTTTTTGGCAGTACTGTCTTCATCAACTTTTACAGATGGTGGGACTCTTTGTTCCTGTGCAGTTTCCAGCTGGGCTGAGACAGAGTGAGGCCCCTCTGAACTGACAGTGGCTGTTCTTGTTGTGCTCTTGACCTCTTTGCTGTGGGGTCCATCATGCAAACCTGCTGAAAAAGGAGAGGGAGGTTGTACTTTAATATGGGGATCAACAAAAAGAGCTAACTCTGAATCTTCATTGGGTCTATTGAGCCTACATTCACTTTGCGAAAGCTTCTCACTTGTGTGCTCTATTGTTTCATAGCTGTCATCCCCTAGTTTGGCATTTGCTGTGGGAAACAAATCTTTTCTAGAGTTCTTTTTGCTCCTCTCGTCTTGATCCATTTCTTCAAATGTTTTTATTTTGGCTGCCATTTTAAACATCTCTTCCTCTGGAGTGATTTTTCTTTTAGATTCATAGCTGTCTGAGGTATCCTCTTCTTCTTGGTCTTCAGGAATGACAGCCGGTGTGAATGGAATGGAAAGGAATGTATAGTCAGGGGGTTTGGGGTTTACCTCATAACTTACCTCTTCAGAACTGGGAGTATCAGGGGAGAGGGGACTCTTACCGGAACTTGTCATCTGAGATGTCTGCTCAAAACTGTCATCATCAGCACTAGCCTCATGGTCTCGAAGCAGCCTACCGCGCAAAGCATCTTGAGGAACGTCTGTAGCTTTGGAGGGATCTGGATGGCTATGGGATTTACTAGATGGACCTATAGATGATTGGAAGGATGGGTGGATTTTTTGCTCTACAGGGCTGCTCTCTAAGGAGTCATGAGGGGGTGATTCCTTGGTTGGGCTAGGTTCAATGGAATCTGGGGACTTATGGGAGGAGTTTTCTTCCATGAGAGGACTACCCTCAAGAGAGTCTCTGTGGCTTATTGTCAAAGACTCATCAGCTAATGGACTGAGAGAGTCTGAGTCTTGTTTTAAAGGCAGCTCTAAGCTTGCATGACGCTGAGAAGAAGATCTAGAGGCTGGAAAACGAATTAAAGACAATTCTAGCTGATGATCAGGGCTCTCGTCATCGCTAAGAAAAGTTTCTACAGCCTCTGAAATTCTCTTTGTAAGCTTTTGAGGTATAGATGGCTTAGACTCATTCCTCCTAACAGATATGGACTCACTTGTAGTGTGATCATGTGCAACCTCACTGGAAGAAACAGGGAGAGTCAATTCTGCAGACCGTTGGTCACCAGTGGTCCCTACACCAGAGTGTCCAGACTTCTCTGTGTCTATAAATTCATTTTTGACTGTTGTGCCAGTTGCTGCCAAAGTTGTAGAGGTCTGCTGTCCAGTTTTGGGAGAAAGACACAGACTCTCTGGGCTTGTGCCTGGAGTGGCAAGACCCTCGTGTTTGTCACTGTCCTCAGAGCTCAAATGAGGGGTACAATCTCCAGAGCTGGCACTTAGGGAGTCTGCCACACCCTCATGTTTTAAGCTGTCAGAGCTATCATCAAGACCACCATTTCCAAAGTCTGTAGTTTCAGTTAGCTCAGAATGAGCAGAAGCAACTGACTTGGTTTCTATCTCTCTGTCTTGCTGAGTGGTCTCTTTCTTGCAAGGTTTGGAATCCAAAGATACTTCTCGTTGTTGCGAGACACGTGAGGTTATTGCTTTGGTCATGGATTTTGACTGGATGGTATCTGATCTTGTGGTTTTCTCCGATCTTGACGTAGAGGATGTTTTGAGCTCGAATAGTCCAGACTTTCTTTTTGAGGGGTCCTGTCCTGTTTGGAATGCTTGCATAAGCTCTTTAACTGACATAGTCTCCTCAAGTTTTTCAGATTCGGCTTTGGGGGATTTCGGGGGACCCTGTTTTGATTTAGGGCTTTCTTTGGCTTTTGGAGAGGGTTTGCTCATAACAGGCAATTGCGAGGCCTTGCTTCCAGTGACCTTTTTGCTCTTTTGCTCTGCCTCCACTTTCTGTTGTAAGGCTTTGACTTTGTCCTTTATTGACCCAATGGGAGTTTCTTCAATAACTGGGGATACGGGTGATGCTGGGCCAGTTGGCAAACTTAGAAGAGCACCTGCCTCTGTTGATTCTTCTGCCTGCCCCTGGTCTTTGCCCTTCCTTCTGATTGGCTTAGCAGCTGTTTTGTCATGCACCTTGGTTGGGGTAGTTGGCTTTGCACCTTTGCGTAGTACAACATCAGTGAATTCTTCTTGGACAGCTGGCTCTTCTTTAACTTTTATTTTGGAGCTTACTGGTGCATCCAGGAGGTATTCTTTAAGGTCACCACTGTCCTTTATTGCTTTAGGTCTGGGAGCCCTGATAGCTCTGCTTTCACGTAAGACTGGCTCTTGAGTTTCTAAGGCTGCCATTCTTTTGGCCACTTCTATCTCACTGTCCGAGAGGAGAACCCACTCCTCGACAATTCTAGCTGCTTTTGCTGCCTCCTCTGCTGCCTCACCCTCATATGTTCCACTCCTCAGTATCTCACTGACTTTTTCTAGGTCCTCTTTGACTTTCTCTAAGTCCTTTTCCATTATTTCTAACGGCTCTCCAGAAACATCCTCAGTCCCTTTCTCTAGACCAGACCTTCCTAATGAAGGGGATTTCTCTGTGGAGTCTGCAGTCAAGATGGCAGTCATTTTGATCAAATCTTGTTTCATCTCTGACACGTCGAATAGAAGGTCTGGTTCTCGAATCAGCTCTGATTTCAGGACTGATGTCGGCATCTCTTCATCTTCCATATGGAAGAAGAACAAGTAAGGAATAAAGAAAATCAAAAATTCAAATGAAAGGAGACAGACATTGGAGAATGTGGTCAGGACAAGATTGGAGCACACTGCAGGGATCATAGGACAACAAATTCACAAAGGGTTCTACATCAGGGTATCAGAGGAATTGGGCATATACTGTCATATGTCTCTGGGGAACTGTGGAAAAGCAAGGGCTAAATAATACCGATGGAAAAGGATATGAGCAGGAAATAACTTGCATATACACTCAGCACACCCACACTCACAAGACAAAACTATAGAACAAAACTTAAAAAAATGATTGAACAACCATGTAACCAACAAACTAACCAGTACAATAGAAAAATTGACAACAAAGAAAACAAAGGAAACAACATCAAGACATCTCAAGATTGCTCGGATGTATGACAAATGTCAATGTGATAACAGGCAAAAATGGCTTGAAAACAACTCAGACTTCTAATTGTGTCTATCAAAGAAATCCAGTGATACAAAATATGATGCTTTGCCATGCGGAAGGAGGATCTCTGGAATACTCGTAAAATCTTGGGTAGGGAGGGGTAATATTTTTATCCATTTGCCCTCCATTCAGCCTTATATTTAACTAAACATTTTAAATAGAACTATAATGCTATATAATGAAAACTGAAATAACAAAAATTGTGCACAAAACCATTTACAAATGGTGCTGTGAGGTAACATTCCGAAATCAGTACATCAGCAAAAGAAGAAATAAACTCATAAACATGACATAGAATACATACATAGAATCATACAGACATACAAGCACACACGTAGACATTCATGTAAGGCAAGTTATTTCCATGCAAAGCAAAGGGAAGTGCTCATGGAGAGGTCTTGGTGAAGAGTAAATGGAGTAAGTATAATGATTGAATCTGAAATTAGTAGATGATAGGTGCTCATGATCAAGGGCTGCTTGTTAATGTCTTCATTCATTAATGTGGTGAGTTTTTGGTCCATTTACAAAACAATTGCTATGACATGCTGTATCAGTAACCTCTACATTAAATATGCATAATGCCTTTGTTACACATATGAAATTTTAATCATGTCATCATGTCATGTTTAAGCATGTCATCCATGTATGTTCACAACAGCAGTTGTTTTAATATAACATTAATTTAAATGCTCAAGTAAATTGTATTTGCCTGTTTCTATTTTAGTATTTTGCTCATTACTACATGAACAGAGCAAGCAGGGTAGAAGGGGAAGGATTCAAAATGGGTGAAGAGGTTTACTACTACTACTCTTAGCTGCACTAGAGGACTAAAACTCTAATCTCCTGGAACTTGGTGCTCTCGCTATCTATATCACATAGCGTTTCAGGAACTCAGAGCCCAAGCGCACATGTGCAGGAGCAACTCATTTTTGGAATTTGGATGACACAGGGGTACCAGCACAACCCTGGCACAGCATGGCACAAGATCTACAGATCTACATGAATTTGAAAATCTTGTAAAAATATGGGCAGATTGCAATGCACCTTTTATAGAACGATGTATGTCATTTTATGACGTATGAAGACATTATTAGGAGGAGAAAGGCTGTAACAGCAGCTGGAGTTCAAGGGCCTGTACTACGAAGCAGGTTTTGGGGTTGGAGAGGTAACTTCAGGCCTGGATATACAGTCCTACAAAGGTGGTTCAATTCTTACTTGGGTGGACCGCCATGGTAATTTATGCTACACACTTAATATATAAAGGCTTATAAAAGACTTATAATATTGCGGACCCATCTAGAGCACAAGATCTGACTATAATTGCATGTGTCTATTCCATTTAATTAATGTGTTGCAGTTGTATTCTTATGGTGACTTTGAAGTCCAAAAGTCAACATTTATGAAAAAAGATTTTCATAATATTTCAACAATTTCCAAAATTCACAGCAGAATTGTATCTCATCAAATATTATTCTTCAGTCCATATTTCTTGATGTTTAACCTTTCAAAAACAACACAACTTTACTGCTGATAAAAACATTTTAAAAACACTTTAGTCTCCTGCATGCAACACCCACCTGAGTTAACGGAGCGGTCTAGCAGCAATCTAACAGCAGCATAAATTACGGTTTCATAACCAAAATAACAGAATCAGTACATATTCTCTTATCATATATTATTATCATTCACTCATGTGTGTCAGCATCTTGCCTTGCCATGCCTATCCACAGACTGTACGCATTGCCTTGCCCTTTGCTCCAGGTAGTTTATGTATGCTGTGGGTGATTATAAGATATGAAAGTAAAACATGCTTAACACTTTGAAGTGTGTTTTATATTTATTGTTTATTTGACCCTAAATCCGTTTCAGAATATTGTCATACACACCCTAATATCCTAAAGTGTATGAATAGTATCTTCTATTCCAGAAGAATAAATCTAAGTAACACATTAACTAATTAACGGAATACACAAATCTAATTATAGTCCAATCTACTCGTGCTCTTGATTGGACCGTAATAGGTCTATAAGCTTGTATTTGTATTTTCACACAGTCGCTTGGATTATGTGTTTAACTTCCTCATATTTGTTTAATATTTTAGTTTGCTCTTTGTTTGTATAATATGCTGCTCTGCTGACAGCAGATTTGTCCATGTTTGTGATAGGTCATATACAGCAAACGTCGCTCATTTATGGGAAATGCGCTCACAGCCCGATTTAGAAAACCAACGTTGCTGGACCGTTCAGCGGGATTAGTTAAGCATGATAATCAAAAGATATCCTGTCTGTGTTGAACTCACTTCGTAGTACAGGCCCCCGGTGTGCTTAAGGAACTACAAATCACATCACCCTCCTCTCATCTCCTTTAAAAGCTGATATCATTGCCTTCTTCCTGCCTCAACCAACTGCAATTGATTGGAAGTCACACATCCCGTTGATATGTATAACAGTGTTGTCTCTGATCTGCATAACTGTGCAGGTAAAAATGCCAAAAAAAGTAGCCAAATTGGATTGCGCTGCCTCACAACTCCAGTTGTGTCACTCCACCCACCTCAACACAAGCAGGTTTGCTTGGAGCCAATAAAAGACCAAACAGGCGCAAAAAACCAACAACATTGGCACAGCAAAAATGGCATTGTGTATGCTTTAGCCAGCAAAATATTGGAGGCCATTGTCGAATAAACTTCAGCACACTATGAATGCATTTCATTTTCATGTACATAGATGTACACACTGTTTAACTCTTTCTCTAAATATCAGATCTCAGATCGTGAGGGGGAAAGAGTTAAATCGAAGACAATCAGGCAGGTGTGAAATTGAGAAATAAAGCAAAATAAAAAGTGAAGTTAAACCTCAGGAGAAACATAACTTTGACAAAGGGAGTTTGTGTGAGTGGACAAAAATACATGAAGCTTAAAGGGCTTTGACAAGATGTATATGGTCTACGATTTAGCTAAGGGCTAAGCTGGGGGTGTCAGGGGATCAGTCTGGTTATTCCTCTGCACACTTTCTTTAACTACATCTGACTAATTACCCACACAATATCAGTGGTATTGTCATATTAGTTTGATTAATAAAGGCATGCAGTATTATTATAGATAAGAACAATTTTAGTACATGTTATAGAGTAGAATGAAATGGAAAAAGAAAATGTCTTACATTTCTGTAGTGTTCTGCTGGTCTGGAAAATAATGTGGAGAATGGGCCACAGTTAGTATTGTTTCATCCACTCATATGTGCCGAATATTCTAAAACTACTACTACTATTACAGCTGCTACTTTAAAAACAAAAGAACACAATGGACACATATAACACAACAGCAAAAATGAGCT
The DNA here is from genome assembly GCF_004355925.1 of Anarrhichthys ocellatus. Classification (NCBI taxonomy): domain Eukaryota; kingdom Metazoa; phylum Chordata; class Actinopteri; order Perciformes; family Anarhichadidae; genus Anarrhichthys; species Anarrhichthys ocellatus. The sequence continues at coordinate 1,195,919 of NW_022280109.1, read as the reverse complement.
ATGCCAATGACAATTCACAATCTAATATACTTGAACAAACAAAATAGATCTAAAACATAATATTTGACTACTTGTGAACATGTCCTATATTTAGTCCTCATGATAAGACAGTGGACAGGACAGGTCAGCAGAGCTAGTTAGTAGAAGAGGGAGGGGGAAGCAGTGGTTGCTTTTACCTCTTCCTCTTGCTCTTGGTCTGAATCGGACTCCTTTTTGGAGCAAGAAGCAGCGTGAAGCAGAAAGATGTGCACATAGAAACAACAGCAACATTAAAGGGAGAAAGAAGACATGGCTATGTATGGTTACCAAAGCAACGACAAGCAGTCAGTGTGATTTCAGGGAAAGTTAGAGAGGTCTTTAAAGCAGTTTTGATGTAAAAACAGAATCATCTTGTTAGCCTCAATTACACTTTGATCTTTTTTTGTGTCTTGGTGCTTCAGCAGGAAGCATCAATGACGTGCCATCACATCACATGACATCTGGGATTTGAAGTCGATTATATTTAGTTTAGTTTTGATCTGATTAGAGGTCACCAGCCTGCAATGTTGCCTAGTACAGTCTTAAAGGTGGCTGACTGGGTAGAAGGCAGTTTTTATCAACACTATAAAGCTATAATGTTGGGTGCATTTCAAAACATTTGAAATAAGAAAGTCAATTAAGGAATATTAAATAAGAAAGTAATTGGGGATATGTTTTGGAATAATGTAGTAGTTGATAAGTGGGAGATTAAATGGACTCAATATTAGAGTATTGTCCAGTTTACAAACAAATAGAGTATTTCAATATAGTGCTTCTTGTGAACTAACAAGAACACAAATCTTCCTTTTTTCAGTCAAACAACAGTGTAGTGCCTTTACCTTGCCGTATGATGGGAGGGTGATGTTGAGGTTGCATATGGCATTTTCGGTGAGTGACCTGTAGTTCCTGGGTTCTTTCATAAAGGACAGACGGCCGCACGGCTCCTGAGTGTTGTCTCTGATCTGCAACAGCCAAGCAGTTCAGCATTACTCAGTCATTAGGAGAAATCTTCTCTGATTAGAATGTTATATGCATTTAGAAAAATACGACATGATGAATTATAGTTGACACTTGCTTAAAAACCTTGGTGGTTGTTTATTTGTTTCAAATAAAAAATAGCTCTCACTTTGATGAAGAGTGCTAGTCTGTTCTCCTTAAAGGCAAAGAAGCTGAAGAGATGGTGCTGGCCACTTTTGGTGAGTGGAACAAGGTTTCCAAAGCAGTCTGCATAGATAGGTTTACCTTCCAGGACCTGAGAAATAGAACAAGTACACTTATTAACAGCAAACAACCAACAAAAACAATTTTCTCATGAAACATAGCCTTGTCCATTGAACATATCGACATTTTCATTTCAAAAGTCAAAAGTTTTCTATAATGTAATTTCCTAAAGGTGGATGTCTTTTATGAATAACCATGATATTTCGATACATTTTAATGAGGTTTCTATTTATTTCACAGCACTAAAACTGGACAATCTGAGCCGAGCATTTGGTACTGCTGATCATTCAATTTTGGTGAAAAAGTGGCAGATAGCACTACATACTGGTTTAAATCACACGTATTAAACAGAACGGTTTGAGTAGCGGTCTGAAGTGCCTCCATTACTGTGACCCCCGATCTGAGGTGTTTCCCAAGGCACCATGCTGGGCCCCCTTTAGTTCACAGTGTACATGCATCAACAAAGACAACTATCCACAAGCACAACTACCATTATGTTATGCAGATCACACACAGATCAATGTCCTGGTAGAAATCAGTAAAGAAGGCAACTTTCATCACCTTTCATCTTATTTCTCAGAAATCAAGAATGTGATGTTTCAAAACCTCACAATAAAAGCAAATCAGTTAATTGTGTATTATATATACATATATATGTACAGTATATATATTAGTGCTGGGCAACGATTAATATTTTTAATTGCGATTAATCGCATGATTTTTTTGCGATTAATCGCGATTAATCGCATTGTTATGCGCAAAGTTCAATAATTAATTCAAAAGTAGTGTATTGCGCACTTTTATTTTAACAGTACTGCTATATGAACAAAAGGGCAATAACATTTGGTTTGCAAACACTTTAAACAAATAAGGTTATTTTTAACAGCAGTATTCCCTTTACACAGTAGCAGTTATAACACAGTTATAATGATTCTGATCATAGATATTCAGCCGGTGTTCATAACTTTATTTTCATGTGTGTAATAGATGCAATTTGAAATATAGACCTTGAAAACTGCAAACATATCTACTTCTTTTTTTCGTTTGTTAAATTCTCAGTAGCGATAACTAAATGATGCTTATTATACATATTCCAAACAAAAACACTTTAAAAACTCAACAATATGTATTTTAATATTGTCACTGTTGTAAATTGTTTGATTGCATGATTTACTTTTATTGTGAAGAGCATAAACGGAAGTGCTTTTAGTTTGAAGAGACAGGAAGTAGAATGGTACGCGTTCGCTAACAATGTTGATGAAACGTAGAAAACCACATGTCGGGGTGCAAGAGCGTGTTCTGTTGACTGTAACACTGTAATACTGTAGTTCAGACAGTAAAGTATTCCGTTCAAACAAGACGTGTCTTGGTCCTCACTAGAAGCTCCACTTCACAACAGTCACGTTTGATCCTGTAACGAGAAGATCGCTGTGTGTGTGTGTGTGTGTGTGTGTGTGTGTGTGTGTGTGTTTGTGAGACAAGAGTGAAGGACGGTGACAGAGTGTAGGAGGGGTTCCGGACCCGGGGGGAAGAAGGAAGTGACGCCACACAAACACAGCTGTTCACTGTTTGCTGCCTGGTTCTTGTGTTAAAAATCTTGCTTAATAATAAAAATAAACAAAACTGCCTTAATATAATTGTCGGCATTAATTAATTAATGCATTAACGCGATAATAACGCGTTAACTATATATATATATATATGTTCCTCTCCCACTCATTCCTTACCTCGACATCTCGGCTGCGGGCCACCTCGGTGAAGTTCTCCTGCTGCTCCAGGGTTTTGTCAATCCGGTCGTCTGTCATGCAGAAGCACCGCAGTCGGGCCTCAATGGGATCGTGGGTCTTGGCAAAGATGACAAACTTGGCCATGTAAGGGACACAGATAATCTCTCGGTAGACCTGAGTGGAGAAATTGACAGATTCCTGGACTTGCCGACAGTCTATCAGCCAGAATCTAGAAAGCAGAAGAGGATTGGAAAGAACCAGTGAAGTTAGGTCTGCAGCTCTTTTAATCAGTTATACTACATCAGTTATAGTTGGGCTACAACAAATATGTTTTTGTGTTACCTTGCAGACACGTTGGTGGTGAAGGAGACACAGTCATTGATAAATGTTAACGGAGTGGTTCCTGTTATGTCCTCCCATTGAGCAGGTGTCGTTCCACCTGCACATGGACACAAATCCAAGATTGACATTTTAGAATGTGAGCGTTTGTATGGTTGGTCTATTCACAGCTTTGTGTATGTATTTGCGTGAGTTCTCTAACCTGTGATACTACAAAGCAGTCGTAAGGTGGGGGTGTCTCCTCCAAAGCCATTCAGGACCAGGTCTGAGTTGCTCTTGGGGACAGGGATGGTCATGGTGATAGGTTTATGGAACTTCCTCCTGCGAGGCTCCAGGGTGACGATGGGGCTGAATGTGGCCTTGTTCCCCAGGATCTTCCTCACTACATCCACACTTACTGGCTGGGACTAGGAGAGAAGACAGTATACAGCAACCATACATATGGGTGAAGCCTGAGCTAAGGCCATGTACTGAGGATGATCTCCTGATGGAAATGTTGGCTGCAGTGAACTTTATACCAGGGTTGCAAAGTAACTGACTACAAGCTATGACATTCATCACCCATCTCATCTAACGTTCCAGGCAACGGCATTTTCATCCACATGGTATCGTATTGCCCCTTGAAGCAGAAAATAATATGGACCATCCTCACCTTGACAAACAGAAATCTTACAATGGATTCCAGACGATAGCACTAGTTGCTACGTCGTCAGTTGGTTGATACACCACTTTTGTCTGGACGGAAATTTTCTACAAATATCCATCATCTTCAAGAGTATGAATCCTAAAGATTCATACAGCAGGTCGAATCACTTATCGACTGCAGTATCTACAAGATGGATTAGTATAGATGGATCGACAGAATGTATTGTTTCCAGAAGCCAAGTCCAACAACTTTGTTGATCTCTTCACTATTCGTCTGGAACCATCAGCAAGTTTTTAAATTATAGGGACATTTCCGAACAACTACTTTGAGATTTAATGACAATTTAGTACAGGCATTCATGTTCCCCAAAGGTTTAGTTGTAATGACGATGATCGCCTGATATTCATCTAGCATCATCTACTGATTCAACTTTTGTATTCTGTCTACTTTTTTTAATTTGGGATGGTTTGATATCTAAGCTTGTATGCTATGCTTTGATTATACAGATGCAAAAAATCAGTCAATTGTACAGTAAATATCACAGGGTCCCATTGACTTTACTGATGCTTTTGTCAAATACCTGCAGTCCGACCCTGATCCTCTTGGTTAGGGCACCCTCAGGAAAAACTGCCTGTACTTGGGGCACAACAGTGCTGCTCAGGACGCCTCCTTCAGGACCAATCAGATTACTATCTTGATTGATGCGCGATACCACCGCAAAGTATTGTGGGAAATCTCTCGTGATGATTCGGCAAATGCGCTTCCTCTCCAGCTCCTCTGGAGTATCCAGCTCTGGAGGAAGGGGGAAGAAAGGAACTTGTGTCAGGGACAATAAAGTAGGACTACATTTATTCTTTTTAAGTCTGCTTTTCCAAAGTTATGGTGCAGTCTACTGATACACCATCAGAGACTGACCTTCGTCCATGCCATTGAGTATCTGGTTGAGTTCCTCTTGAGTGTGTTCACAGTGATGCTCCTTCCAGCTTTCTCCAGTCTCACTCCTGAGAATCACCAACTCCCTCTCTTTCCCCCGAAGGGCAGCAAAGTGGGGAATCTCCACAATCACAGGACTGGAGGGGTAGAGGCCAGGTAGTGTGAGTAAGTACAGAATGTCATGGATGATAACAATGTGTGTATAACTGCATCTGGGCATGGTCTAATTGACTTTTTACTTCATTTCAAGAACTTAGATATTCTTAGATTGTCCTGTCTTTCAAATTGTGCTTGATTGTATAATGGTAAGCTTCGTTTATATTTTCTTCAGTACTACACATAATAGTTATGGATGTAATTACAGTTCTATGAAGTCTGGATGACTTGGGTTTCCATCATGCGGGTATGAACATAGTCACAGGTGCAACCTGGATGGTGTAAGCAACCTGATAGGAGCCTGACACCCAGTCTGTTGAAAGATCAGTTGATCTTTAAGAGAACAAGACAAACAAGACTGTGTATTGACTGTTTGGTCTGACTTCAGCATTGCTCAAGTGCTCTGGTTGCATCAGCCATGCAAGTGAACAATCCAGGTGGATTAACTTGTAGAGTGTACCTTAAAGAATTGATCTAATTCTACTGTTTACTCATTTGCATCGAGAAAAGTTTCCAGACTTTTACTGCTGCACAGTGAGCTGCTTATCTTAGTTGCTCACCACAATGTAAAAAGCTAGTTGTGAGTAACACATGTTACAATAAGTAACATAGAACTACAAACAGGAAGTGCATTTGGTCATATTTTACTAAGCGTTTTGAACATATCCTACCCATGGACAGCAGAGAAGTGTATCGTGCTGCGGCAGTAGTTTGAGAAGGCGGTGTTTTGAAAACTATAGTAGATATTGTCACCACTTTTGTCAAAATACCCACAGGGGATGAGGAAAATGTTTTTGTAGATTGATTATAATCAATATTTAAGTTTATATATTATATATTTAATATTTAACTGTTACTTTAATACTTACCTGATATACATAATCACAACAAACTAGCTATAACACATATCTATAACAGGCATGCTACAAGTACAATCCAAGATGGGACCAACACAGCTATAAAGCCTAACTGATGATATTTTCATGTGATATTTTGAGGGTTCTTTGGCCTGACAGTAGATGATAATATGTATTTCTATTTGTATGCTATTTTAAAACTAGCACTTGCCAGATTTGCACTTTGAATGTCCCAAGTGGTGGCAGGAGAAACTTCAATATCAACTGGGTTCATGTCCTTAGACATAATGTCCTTATTTTTTCAAAGTTCTGGCTCAAATTGTGAAAAAGTAGCAATGTATTCAACATGTTTAAGCTTTCAAGCTAAAATCATATCAAGGAAAATGACCAAAAAACATGCATGACTTAGTTACACTACCAATTTGCCAAATTAGCCTGCTGGTCAACTTAACATTTACATGAAAAAACAGAGCCAATCACACCATATTGTCAAATTTCACCTGGTTCCCTAGCTACTCACAGGCCAGACAACCGTTTAAATTTCACACAGAATTAAAAAAAACTAACACGCATTTGTTAAGAAAACAGTAAGCAAGAAAACATAAACACAAAAAATGGAGAAGGCTAAGCAAAGAGGGGGATTCAATTAAATAGAATCAGCAAAGTAATCTCGCAGCAATGTGATATAGAGGGTCATAAGTAGCAGATGAGGTGGGATACAAGACACCAGTGCAAACACAACACAGTAACTTATGGACAAAATGACATCAAATGGAAGGTTTGTAAGATAAAACACTGAGACTGGCATCCATAGATTGTTTCATATGCAAAAACGTTTTTTTTCCACCATACCCGAGGAATTTTGTCCCCGGAGGACCGAGCTGGAGGATTCTGCTAACCAAACTTTCTCCCTCATTAAGAGGTGGAGGGGCAGTGGGGAGATGGAGTTTACTGTGTGATCGACCAAGCGTCCATACGCAGCAGTGAGGAAGAAAGAGCACACACAATGGTTTGGATGGGTGCAAAATAGAAACCTTGGGGACTGATTTGCAACACTTGAATGAGATTAATAACACTGTCGTAATTTTTAGCCGAGTGCCTATGGAGACCAAAAGTTTTCAAAATGTATAATAATATATATACAACATAAATATTGAAAGATATTGTAAAAATGAAATTGTAAAAATATTTTTCTTTCCCTCCTGCTTTGTTTCATTATTACTGTCAGTTTCATTTAAGTCAAGCTGTTTGAATTTCAAAATTCTATAAACTAATTCACAGTGCTATTTTGTCCAACAACAGATTCATGTCATAATGACACTTTTAATGGCAAAGTCTGTCAATCAAGACAAACAGGTCAGTGCCTGGATTGACAATGTCACAACTGCATTGTTATATATTAGTTTAGGTATTCATTATTAATAATTAATTATTAATCATATTATTAAAACATATTACTTCATATCTATCTAAATTATAATAGAAATTGTATTTAAATCACTTTGAACGCTTTGGGTTTCTGTAGTTATCTAAGTTTTCATAGGTCACTAAAGATCATTTTGCTGTTTCAAATGTTACCACTTTCACGGCAAATAATAAAATATATATCATTTACATTTATAATAGGAACAATCATCTTAAGGTAAAGTTAGACAGCTTTCACTGCAGAGTTAAATACTCACACATTTTATAATATTAATTTAAACATAGTAATAAGAACAACATATTTCAGTAGTTTTGGTCAGGGAGAACCTCCATCATGTCAGCAATAAATAGTTAATGAATAACTTATATCATCCCTATTATTACGGGGGAGAATCATAATCATAGCATGAATGCTTTCATACTATTCTTTTTCAAACATTACCAGCAGAGGGCAGAATTTGAGGCCACATATCAAACCAATCATGGTGCAATATAGTAAAGGTGGGGTTCATAAGAAAGGCTTTTTCATTAAGGGTTAAGGAGAAGGTTAAAACGAGTTGGACTGCAGCTGTTACGAAAGAAATCAGGGCATGCTGAAGAGCAAAGATTAACATTTCCCTGGTGCTGGGAGAAAGCAAGAGCAGATACAGAAACAGTTTTAGTAATGCAGAGGCAGAGGTTAAATTAATCTGAAAGAAAACGGGCAGCACGTTGTGAAATTGCCATTAAAAGGGATACAAATCAGTGTCCATAGCATGAATGTAGAGACTACAGGTCTGACCTGTTATTCCTGTTACTTTTTTCCTCTTCCCACTTATATTCCCTCTTACACTAGAGATGCATGCATGACATATTAAACACTTTGTAAATTGTATTATCCTAATAAATGTCAAAGATTAGTGACATAGAATATTTGGATATTCTATGTCACTCATCTTTTACCTGTGTAAAAAAAAATGTGAAAACTGAAAAAGTACAGGAACTGATCTTTCACAACTACTACTAACTAGAAATTAAATGATACTAAATTGTATCAATTCAGTAAACTGCTGATTTCTGCATTTGTTATATTTTTCTGCTACCTCTCCATATTCCTTCTCTCTTGAGCCTGTACATCCACTAACTTTCATTCACTCATTCCATCATCTATCCCTGCGGCATTACCCAAGGAACTGGGCTCCAGAGGGCCCCACCTCGATGATCCTGCTGGCCAGGCCTTCGCCCTCAACCATCGGAGGCATGGTGGCCAGACGATGCCTCTTCACCAGCCGGCACGTCACCCGCGTGGGAGCGCTGCACTTCCTGGGCGGGATGATAATGCGTAGACCGTTGTGCCGGCAACCACGCATGGCCCCGCCCCTGGCATCCACCATGAAGCTGACCAGGAAGCTGAGGCAGAACAGGAGATATTTCCACAAATTAACGACATTTCTCATTGATCCCATTAAGTGACGGGAATATAGACACCAAAGCTACGTGGTAGATTGTTTGCCCATGTGATAACACTAGCAGTACCTCAAAGGTAGAGAATTAAGAACTAGTAGCTGCCTCAAGTGGTTACTAATCCAAAATAATATACACATACTGCTAATGTGGATGTTTTAAGTTGTCAAGTTACAAGTCATTTAACAAACAAACAGCAACTGAGTGGAGATTGTTTCGTCAAAACAGGGTCTCAGAAAACTGCAGCCACTGTGACCAAAAGTGGCAATTACAGAATAATGGCTATTTTTCTATTTCAAAAGATTTAATGTAAAATATGTAATATCCTGTTTAAAATGGCTGCAAATTGACAAATTGATATCACCAAATATATTGATGAACAAAACTTCAAATCGTTTATCTGTAAGAATAGCCATGCAGACAGTAGGGCCATTTCGCTGACTCTCTTTTCTCAACACTAAATGGTCACCACCATCAACAGCTCCATCTCTGGGAATCTGGTCAAGTTGCATCAAACGATAGCTTCAATAGCTTGAGACTCTTTGACCTCGCTCCTCATGCAAAGTGGAAAATACTGAATGCACATGGATCACATATCGCAATGAGCGGGAGTATGGGCATGATGAAGTGACATTACAATTTGATCATCACCAGGTCATTACCCAAACAGACAACATTAACAAGCACACAGAGACATTAACACATATGTTATTGAATTCACGACTGTTAGAAGACGAAGATTTATTTCCTTCACTGCTGACAAGTACTTTGATGGTGTAATTCAATATGGTCAGGAAATAAAGCTTTTCTGTTTGACGGACACTAAATCAATCAGAGTATTTTTCTGCTTCAATCGATCCAAGCCCATTTTCCTGTATAAAGTACACAATAATACTTATCTTATCCAGTAAGACTAAATCTGTGGTTGGTGGGTATGTTAGTGGAAATGCACAATAAACAAGACATTGTATGAAATCCACAAACATGTCCTCAACTTTCACCGCCTCTTTTTGCCCAGATATCCACAATTAAAGATTTGTTTTCCTGAACTTTCTGAATCAGATGATACGTCCATGTGGGGACATCAACTCTGGGACCCAGAGTGTGGACATTTAAGTCAGATTAAAAGGATTTGACACATTGTAAACCCACAACCAAGTCTATAAGGCAATGTCTGTTGAGGACAGTGACACATACACCTCTCCACCAGGAGAGCACACTGTGAGGGGAGGAAGAGCATGATGATGATGAGGAGGACAATGATTTATCCAAGGTGCAGAAGGTCACCTGCTGTGGTCTCCATGATCGTGGCACGGAGAGGAATGGCTAAAAACAACAACCACATCAGACAAAAAGGAATCAAAAGTCAAGCAGAAACAAGAGCGGACAAGAGACAGTCAGAATAAGGAAAAAGAGACACGGAGTAGTTACATGGATCTTGTAAAACACATTCATCAAGGGCTGACATGATCACTTACATTTCAATACTGCCCATGTACTGGAGGAGAGTAGTGACGATTCAAATCAGTATTTACATAACTTTCACCAAATATGTTTAGCAAGAATCACGAAAACATAATTGCAAAAAGTGTCATTGATGTTACTAATGTCAATTTTGTAAACATGGACAATATTCTATGCATCCCTTTGTTGCATAAATAAATAGTTTAACACTTAAATCTCATGTCTGTGTGTTAAGTACAAAGCTGTATCAAGGAAATCGCTAATCTAGCTTAGCATAAAGACTGGAAGCAGGGGGAAGCAGCTAGCTTAAAGTTGAAAAATGAACGGTCTAACACCTCTAAAGCTCTTACCATGTCATATGTCGTTTATTTAATCTCTTTTCAAACAAAAATGTAAAAATGTAACTTTTGTGGAATTAAGGGGAGTTACATGCTGGAACTATTTCATGACAGTGTAATCATCCGCTAAACAGAGCCTGGTTAGCTGTTTACCCCTGTCTTTATGCTAAGCTAAAATAATTTCATCCTGACTTCTGCTTCCTAATAAGTGTATTTCCCAAAATATTGAACTGTCTTTAACTATTTAGTTTGGATTTTTTTTCACTCCGGATATCAAGAATATATATTTGTATTGAGGACCAGACTGATGCTCAAAGATTGAGCGAGGCCACATTTCACAACAGGAATCCCACTTCGCCAAGCAGCCTGTGATCTGGGATGAACTTCTCAATTGTTAATAAAACATTAGTTACTAAATGTATTCCTTTTTATAAAATGGAAATCATTGGGAAAGAAGAACAAAGCATGTATGCATTTATATATTTTACAAGCCATTAAACTTTCAGAAAAAACAATATTTGTGTAATTTTGAGCCCCCAGAAATCAGTTCTTTTTTTTTTGAGGTGTGATTGGTATTATTTCAATTGTATTTTCCAAAAAAAATTCATCAACATTTTACCACATTTGTGTTCAATATGAGTGTAAAATGTGCAATGTTTATGATACAATGATTTGCTCCAGATCTGACAGTACCTACCCAGAGTGAATGGGGCTGGAGGATAAAGCCACATTATCCAGGTTCTCGGTGCCCCAACTCAGACGATACGAATCCCTCTCACACTCCCTGGCAAGTGACGAGACCTGGAGTCAAACAAAGAACCTCTTATCAGACATATAACAGAAGTTATTGTATGTAGCATTATGAACTAAAGATAATACGTATATTATTATACTTTACTTGCCATTCATGGAAGTTGAAAACTAAATCACCACTGTTCCCCTTAAACTATAATCAACATAGAGTAGTTAACTCTGCCAGTAGCATCATGAGATTGGTTGCGTGTGAGTGAGTGAGTGAGTGAGTGAGTGGGTGAGTGGTGAGTGAGTGAGTGAGTGAGTCAAGTTGCAGTTACACCTACTCCAATACTCCATTACCAGAAAGAAAATAGTTAAAGTATTGCACTATTTGTAACAAATATACTAAAATGTTCAAACTTAAAGTACGTATTATGTAGTATGGCCCCTATCAGTGTTATTAGATCATATTTGGATATTATTAGATCATTATTATTGATGCACTAACATGTAGTAGAACTTGAATGTTGCAGCTAAATTCAATGGCTTCATATACTGTTCGTAGTTTGATCTAAAATAGTTTATTTTATTTTTTGTTTTTAATGTAACATTTTCATCTTCAGATTAATTGGTAACTATTAAATCTAGTTTATTTATATTACAAGTCTATATTTCAGTCTGAACTGTAGTGGAGCAGAAGTATATTGTAGTGCTTAAGTATAGTACTTGTACAAAATATTAGATATTACAAAATAGAAAAAACTCTGTTTCACCTGCAATGGCTGTGACTATAATTAACCATGTACTTTACCTGGTGACCGGTGAGCATCTCATCTATGATGCCTTCATGTTTAGGGGAGTAGTAGCTGTGGTGGGTGGGTGTGAAGGACCTGTCTGAACTATAGCAGAGAAGAAAAAAAGCATAGAAGCCAGTGAAGCTCGTTGGTCAAGACAATAGAAGAGATCACAGCGGGTGCAAAATGAATGACAACTACAAGGAAAAGTACACTTTCATTCAATCCCACAAACAGGGTTACATGTTCATATGAAAAACTGTCAGAATCAGTTGATGTGGACAAGAGTTAGGTCATTTCATACCCTAGAGCTCATGACTCGTATGAATGTAATTTAAGGAATGGACAGTTAAGTTTAAATGTTGATGGTGAAACAACAACTAGGTTTCGCATTAGTGTTTTCTTAAAGGTTTCGCATTAGTGTTTTCTTAAAGGTTTCGCATTAGTGTTTTCTTAACAAGAACAAGAACAAAATAAGAATATTAACTGCATCTAGGCTAGCATTGTCTCACACACGTTTTACATTTTACTAGCTTAACAGCGCTAATCTAGAAAGACTAAGAGTCTAAAGTCACACTAGCAGGTGAGTACTACTGTAAGGTTGTACAGTAATACTTCAAACAAAACTGAATACAAACATGCTAACATGCTCACACTGGCTATGCTAACAGCTGATTTTAAGCAGCTATAATGTTTACCATTTTGCAAATTATCAGTTAACCTAAACTATAGTTGAAGCTGATGGGAATGCTATTAAGTATTTGGTTATAAACCAAAGTCAATAAGTTTCGACCTGATGATGGAGCAGATAAAAAACAAACACGGAGATTACCAAAGTCATTAGTACTCATCCTCTGGGGACCATGAATGGATGGGCCAAAGTGGTGAACAGAATACCAACCAACACTTACGAAACACAAAGATGTGATTTAAATAACTATCTAATTTCATTCACTCCTAAAATAAGTGCAATATCCAGCTAAAGGGAGACAGACTGATGAAGATGAAGGCCAGCGTCAACACATACCTTTGCATTCGACTATGAAGGCATGACAAGGAAGACCAATGATGAAGTATGAGCAGGAGAGGTTGCAAAACACATAAATACACATACACACACACACACATACAAATACAGGCAGTTTGTGAGTTTTTGTCCTCAAGAGGAATGGTGATGATAAAGTTAGATCAACCATATACAGCAAATATCAATAATTGCATTAGAACAGGGTCAAAAGTGGATTTTACGTATCACAAAGAGGAACCTCTTACCACTTCTGTAAAATTTGCCTAAAACGCCTATCCAAGGCGTACCCAAAGTAAACTGACAGCTCTTATTGAACCATTGGGAGTACATGTGTGGTTTTAGTCTCTATTGAACGGTAACACTCTGAAGTTTCTTCACAATCAGTCAGAATCACTGTAAGTGCTACTAGCATTGAGCTATGGAGTTTACAACACACTGAAAAAGAAGGTTTTTATTTCCGCCTGGATTTGTTTTGGCCAACAGATGGCAGCAGTTATCTATGGCTGGGACTTATGAGCTGGAAAATACACTGCGACGACAGCATGGAGTCATGGTACCTGGTAGAAGTTAGAATTTGATAACAATACCACAGAAAATTTATATTTTACATGTGGCTTACTAAGAGTGCAGCTGCATAAAAACACATTTGGAGGCTGGCTGTCACCACATCAAAATCCATATACTACAATAAACTATGTGTCCGAAATTGAAACTACAGTTTATTTATGTTGATGTATGGTTAACTATAACATATTTAACCATTATCAACTTTCACAGATTCTTGAAAATTCCCATGAACCAGACTTTGCTCTAGATAATCGGTCTCAGGTACTTGACTCACGGTATTGAATTTCAGTTTTGAAAACTTTCCCAGGGTGCAATCTGCTGAATCTGCATATCCTTCTCTTCGTAATTTCATTGGCTATATGGAGCCTGAGATTCAATGGAATCTGTTGCGATTGGCTCGAGTTTACTCAAAGAAGAGAGGCGGGCATTGTCTTTCAAAGCGGACTCTCGTTGGCTGTTCCAGAATGTGACCGGGCTATAGAAGCTCCTATTGGGTCAAATGAGGTGTCAATCTAACCGGCGGAATGCAGCCTCCATTTTGCGATGAAAATCTCCACTCTGTTGACATGAAAAGTGAAATTATGACCGAATTATGATATCTGCTGGCTAATTTGAAATGATGCAACAGCCCCCCGTGGGTCTTTATGGATGTACTAATGTGTTTTGGACTAAATCTTTTACTGGATTGGATCGTGTGGACCCTTAGCCACCTAGCAATTCCGTTTTTGCTGGACTAGCATGAACGAGGGAGACGTTATGAATCATAATCGGTGAGTCACGGCGATATTTTATCGGCTATTTTTGGAGTGCTTGTTTGACAGAGATGTTATACCTGCTGTTGTTATTGTATCTTGAAATGGTTTGCATAAATCGAATTACAAGAACCGTAGCTTTCTAATGAGATATCACATTAATACTCATCTTTACAGAGCAGTTGTGTACATGACACAAATCTACACTTAACACTCTGACGGCCCGCGGGCGGGCCGTCAGAGTGTTTTAAAATGAGAACAACAGCTTAATTTACTGCTTTTAAACAGTGTTTGGAACACAAGGAACAATTGTTTGCTCCATGGAGCAGATGAGCATTTGTTAGTGCATGAAGCAGACGAGCGTAAACATTTGCTGGGTCAGATGCAACCTATGTAAGAATAAGTTCCTCACTTCCAGACATAGTTTTAGTCAGTTGGTTCACCAAAGCGACTCTGAGCCCCAGTCAAATTGTGTGAGCTGCTTGTTGGTAAAGTTAAACATGTGACAGAGTTTGATGTACCTGTCAGTGCGCCCCCCCTCCAGGCTGAAGCGGAGGTAGTTCATTCCGTCCAGATACTGTCCTGGAAGGGAGTCATCTCCTAGCTCCCTGAGGTCCTCGGCCCTCAGATACTCCCCTCCGTCACCGGTCATCGTGTCATCACCTTGGGAGAGAAAAGGGAAGGGTGGAGGTGAATGAAAACAAAACAAACAGATGAAAGCAACACTCCAGGTTTTTGGGTGAGTGTTATCATTGAGTGACATGAACATAGACATTAAATTGCGGCCTGGGGCTCACAGCATTTCGTCATTATTATTTATTATAGTCATTATTATATTGGATAAATTCAGCCTTGTCAGCGATTATATTTTAAAAATGAAAGACATCATACTGTGAGTTATCATGTTCATGTTTAGTTGAAGGCATTTCGGGCATTGAGTGAGTTTCACTACTACTCTTTAATATTCTTCTTAATGTGGGTCACTGTTGTATTTGAAATGATAAAAAAAACATACAACCCACTAATTATTCCTATACTCACTCTGATTCCAAAGCTGCCCTGAATCTACATCTTTGGGCAATTACATCAAATGAATAGTAATACTAATGCTAACACCCACTTGAGATGCAAAAGGCCGTGTTGAGGTGGGAATTGTTTTAGCAGCATTCCAGGGAGTCAGAATATTATAATGTTTCATTGTGGTGTTGGATATAAGCTTTGAAGTGACAAGAAGTATTTTCAATCTGTTTGCCCTGAACTTCTCTGGAGAACAAACATTTTCGGAAAAAACATACAGTTCAATTCTGAATATTTTGAAATAAAGTTGATTTGCTTTCATCCAGAAAGGTAGACAAAAAAAATAGATACCACTTTCATATTTGTACATTATGTATGGCGCTGTAGTTGGCAGGCAATGAGTCTAGCTTAGCATTAAGACCGGAGGATACAGAAAGCCTGGCTCTCTTCATGTACTGTAACTCCCCTTTAAACCACACATTGTTGTGTTTTTACATTTCTATTTTAAATACGGGCAGCACGGTGGTGCAGTGGTTAGCCCTGTCTCCCTGTGTTAGTTGTGTTTTCATGTGTATTGACGCTATGAGACTTCTAATAAGAGGACCCTCACAAGAGAAATCGTTGTGGCTCAGGTCAACTTCAAGCACGTTCTCTCTGTGTCACTAGTCTCCACATACCACACTACAGTTTAGTATTGCAGCATTTAACCAAACAGCAGGTGGTACAGGCTCCTTCACCATGCATTACACACTCCCCCACTCCTCACACAAAGCACCGTGCTGAGTACCTTCCTCGTCCATGGGGTCGTCTGACATAACATCATCATCAATGGTTTTCAATGCTGTGGGCTGACAGCATAGTCACTCACTACTTCCTTAAATCTGCTCATGGCAGAAAAGATCTCTGAACTGAAACACAATTTGGGCTTGAAATAGAATTGGGCTAAATCTAATTTAGGTTATTAAACTGTTATTGATGTCAATAGCAGATATTCCGTATTGACAATTCCTGCAAAATTTGACATGAAATTAAAGGTTTAAAGATGGGAATGAATGTAGACCAGTTAAATGTCTTGTTGCGCAGTCTGTGTTGTGAGCTAATCGAAGTTACAGTACTAGTTTGGTTAGCAATCTCCTTAAATCTGCATTAATCAATTCATCTTTGTTGCCCACTTGCGGGCAGCAGAACAGGCTGTGAACACAATATGTGACACATTAACACTGTAATTGCTAACATTAACATTGCATTAGCAACAACTAACCTATTAATGCATCTATCAGACATGGAGTTACACTAGAATATATTTGGAGTTGTTCTAATGGCCACCTGACAAATCCAATGTTCAGACTGGGAAATTTGACCAATAAACCAATGAAAAGAGAACATTGGTCATTTTACAGATGTATAAAGTTCCCTACTTACAGTAATGGAAACCCTAACATTTACTTACTAGCAGGGACACCAAGTAACCAGTAAGCTCATTTGGTTTCAACCACAAAGTCAAGAACACAAACAGATCTTTGCTGTGGGACAAACAGTAGATGTAGTTCAGTGACTCATCACAGCGTTGTTGGGACACTTGGTCAGAATACCACTGACGGATCTCTTTCCTTTAGGGGGACTCCACTGTGGGTTGA
Organism: Anarrhichthys ocellatus; assembly: GCF_004355925.1. Classification (NCBI taxonomy): domain Eukaryota; kingdom Metazoa; phylum Chordata; class Actinopteri; order Perciformes; family Anarhichadidae; genus Anarrhichthys; species Anarrhichthys ocellatus. Next base: position 1,178,823 of record NW_022280109.1, on the reverse strand, counting down.
TGTTGACAGGCTCCAATGTACAACATGACTCACCCTCTTCATCCGAGACATCCAGCACTTCAGTCATGGTCTCTGGCACGTTCAGCTTGTGTTTTTCCGTCACGGTCTGGCAGCATGGGAGGAAAGGGATCCCATTAACTCTATTTCACACCTGGTAGTAAACCTAGCTGAAACCTAGCTGTAGTGTAACACAATAGATCTGCAATAAATCCTCAATTTCTTGAAGGTGTTCAGTGTTCGTTGAAACTGTTTCAGAGACGTGTTGATTCAACTGATTTGTCATTATGGATATTATACTGCATTATACTGAGAAGAGGTTTTAATACTTACCCTCATTGATATAGACCGGGTGGACAACGTACTAGAGACAGCTAATTGTAATAAGGGAAGCAATTTCAAGCTTAAGCTCTTTAAGGTTTTGTATAGCAACCACATATGTATTAAGTCAGGGTGTGTTTTATTGCTTATGAATGATACCTTTAATTTGTAAGTGGAAAAATGTATTCTTCTTCTTCTTTCAAAGCATATAGTTGCTCTAATGACATGTGTTTTATGCTGCAACAGTGATCACTGGGCTCTAAACGCATTATGTGTGCAATAATAATCATTTGATGGTTCATTATATTAAAAATCTAATTAAAAATACTAATTTAGGGTTTCCACCAATACAAATGTCCAATCCAGCACAGATTCTTGCCGTCTATAACACAACCTAGAACTTTAGATTATAATGTTATAATGTTGATAATGTGGCGTACCGTTGTGGTGGTAATGATCTCCTCAGTGACGACTCTCAGCGTATCCACCACAGATATGTAGCCCAGCCTCCGAGCGATACCCAGGGCAGTGTTACCATTCTGGACGAGGAAGCACAGTGGATGAGTTGTGTGTCTTTGTACTTTAAAGTGTGTGTGTGTGTGTGCGTGTGTTCTGTGGCTGTTCACATACCACAGTGACAGCGTTGGGCTTGGCACCGTTTTGCAGTAGTACGTTAATGATGTGTGTGTTTCCTTGCTGGGCTGCCTGGTGAAGGGGAGTGTATCCATTCTGGAAAGGAAAGAAAATCGTTAAATAAATAGATTATTCAAAGTTTGCTTTCATTCAAAAAGGTCTTTAACATTCAGGCAGCTGATGAGAAATGGTTTGTGGGTGAAATAAAATGAACCTCACAAAATGTGTGTCTCTGATATAAATAAGTTACCGACTTCTAACTAGAAGAGAATATAAAGTTTTAACGAGAAAAGTTGGAATGAAGTTAAAGTAGAAGTTTCACATTTTAACAAGCTACATATGTGTTGTGTAATAACTAGACAATTTTTTTTAAATAAAATGATGTTTTGTTTATCAAAAAAAAATATGTTGTGAGTAGATATAAATAACATGAAAATATATTGTTATAATGTTTAAAATATTTTGGTCTAATGAGAAAATGTTCTCATTGACTTAAAAAAAAGCATGTTAGAAATGATAATAGTAGTGATGATTATATAATAAAAGCATGAATATTAAATAATGAATGTTAAAAATGGTATCTGAGAGCTTTACTTTAGTTTCAGTACCTTGGTTTTGGCATTGACATTTGCTCCATTCTGAAGCAGGAAGTTGACCATCTTGGCATTACCATAGTGACATGCTACAATTAGCGGGGTGTATCCCAACTGCAAAACAACAGGAAACATTGTGAGAATACTGTTATTGAGGACGGAGATTTCAGCTGAACGGGAGACTGAATGATATCATCCTATAACCAGACAGGAGGTGTGAGGATAAACACAGAAAATGGAAAAAGTATGTTCCTACTTTGGTCTGCTGGTCGAGGTTGGCTCCGTGTTTGGATAGGATCTCGCCAACAGCCACTTTATCCTCCTGGGCCGCCAGATGGAGGGCAGTCAGGCCGCTCTGCATGAGGAACACACACAGAACACTTACAGTGTTACAACAGACACATTCAGACCACATTCTGTCCAGTCAAATGAGCTAATGTGGCTACGTTGACACTGTGAAGAAGATAGACTTTGTCTTCACATTATTTCATCATTGACAGGGTGATTAAAGACAAACCTAGATGGCAGTATGTAAATGTTCTGTCATTTACTCAGACTTTCTGATTTCCCAAGAGATTTAATAGTGTTACTGTAACTGTAACTGTAACAAGGCACAACAGCAGAAGTGAAATGATTTATAGCCTCTCACACAATATGATACTAGAGGTATAATTAATGGGTTGTTCCTCAAATTAAGAAATACTTAACCAAAAAGACTGTTTATGGTAATTCTACTTGTGATGTTGTTGTCTTGCGTTGAGGATTTGTTGCTGTATTACTCCACAGTACCTTAGTTTGGACGTTGACCTGAGCTTCCTTGCTCATGAGCAGGGCAGCCATGTCAGCGTGGCCCTCCTGGGAGGCCAGATGGAGCGGAGTGACACCCTGCTTGGTCAGGTTGTTGGTCTCGGCTCCGTACTGCAGCAGCACCGTGGCGATCTCCATCTGGTCCTTCTTTGCGGCGATGTGGAGCGGAGTGTAGCCATTCTGGTTCATGAGAGAAACTGGTGTCACTGCAGAGCGATAACTGAGACTGCTGACTCGTCGGCTGAAAGCCTCACATAACAACACGCTTTTTAGGAACTAACCTTGACAGCCTTGGTGTCACTTCAGGTTATCCTCTAATGTTGTAAAATAATCTCAAATGTTTTATGCCAAATATAATGAATATGTTTTCAGAATGTTAGTAGCACACTACTAACATACACATCTTACCAGGTGATTTGACGAGTATTAGAGGACAAGGCTGGCTATATATTCAATGTCAACAAATCTCATGTGTACAGGCAAACCACCAAGCATTGTGTGTATCAAAGCCTGATATCTCTTCTTCCTGTGTGCCGTAGAGCTCCATTGTTATTAAAACAAACCAGTGAGCCACACTGTTGGACTGGGTGACATGTTGCATCATCATCATGAACACACACGCTGTAGTTTATTTGGACTCAATCCCACAAACACCCACCTGCTGCTCCAAAATACTCACTACAGCACCAAATGTGTGTTAATCCTCAGCTCAAAATAGTCCCCAACAAATACACCATTTTCTCCTGGTTGAGTAACGTTTGTTAAAGACTACAGTGAGCTGTTTCAGGAAATAAGCCTTATCAAAAATGAAACTACGGTATATTTGTAAAGCAAAAAAATAAAAATAAACATAATAATGACTTCGAAACAGTCAATTTCACTGGGAGCTAAAAGAAGATAACAGTCAAGAATTCCATGTTGCCTCATTTACCATTGGTTTGAGGTGTCTTAATTAAAAACAAAAGAGACAATTGTTGACTCAAAATATAAAATGGCTGTTTTGCATTTTAAGTTCGGCTTGATATCGTCCTGTCTACTACTTTCAACACCAAGCTTCAATATCAGGAGATAAAACATCAGTCAAGCTTTTGTTTTCAGCAGTGGCCTAAAGGTTAGAGACCTTTTCCTAGTGGATTCCATCTGTTCGACTGCTACCGCTGGAAAGATTTCTACTGGTTTCAACAGTATGTTTATGATGTTTATGATGGCACGTTACGCATGGTCCGATTGGACCATCCCATTTGTACCTTCATGCTAAACTGTCCACTGCTTCACACATCTTACACTTGACAATTATTTGTATCAGAGTCAGCTCTTTACTGTGGACTCTCACCTTGGCCATGGTGTGGGGGGACGCTCCTTTGTCCAAAAGCAGGAGCGCCACCTTCTGGTTATCGTAATGTGCTGCGACATGTAGCGGGGTGAGGCCATTCTATGAGGGATGGATGGTGAGCGCACAAGGTTTAGACAGCAGTTAGTGCAGCACCAAGACATTAACCCACACACAGTTAAGAGGACTTGTTAAAGGGGGTTAGACTGCAGGTTGAGATGAATTAAAGATATATTGGACAGCAAAAGCTGAAAGGATCAAAGGGATTTTGAAGTAAACAGGCTTCTGTTATCTGTTGTATGTTTTCTGGAATTTAGCACAGTTAATCCAAATGAGGGAATGGCTTTATTGAAACTAGGCTTACCACTGCTCTTGTAGTCAACTTAACCTCAATACAGAAAAATTGCAAAACCCGTTTTAGATTAAAAAACATTTTAAATTGACAGGCACAAAAAGGATTCACCAAAACATTTAGAGAGTGGGCATATTTTTAATTATATTTTACATCATAAGCAACATCTCATAGATTGTACTCCAAAAACTATAAAGATTAAGATGGTTTATATTTTGAATGCTTACTTTTCCAGCAAAATCAGGTGGAGCTTGACGCTGCAGCAGAAGTTTGGCTACATCTAGGCTTCCGTACTTGGAGGATACATGCAGGGGAGTAAAACCTTTCTGTGGAGGGAAGAGCCAGAGAAAGGAGATCAAAGTTTAAAGACAGTAAATACAGGATATCATCTCAGGTCAGACATACATTTCTGTTATTAGTGTTATTATATGATCTCTCTCTACATAAATATTCATATTATTTCAATACCGTAAGACACAAGCAAATTATTTATTTATTTATTTCATTTGAATTTGTTATTATAATATAACTATGTCCCCTCCCTTTTATATTTTTTAGATTTACATCTACATATATCCATAAGTTGGACCATTGTATATGGCATGGCCCTACGTTGTTCAGCAACATGGGAAATAGTCCACCAGACTAGAATGTTTTACATATTGACAAAATATTTTTAGATACAAAATAAAAGTCAATTCTCATCAGATATGATTCCTTGAGGGACAATGGGTGTCTGTTTTGTTAGTGACATAAAACAATAGAAAGAACACCCAGCCGACTGACATGCTGATGCAACTCTCGGTAACCTTAACCAAAAATATGAAATATAATCCTTTCACAATGAATCCAGCAGAGGGGGCCCTTTAACTAAATAGTATGACTAGTCTGGAGCTGACAGAAACCACATGATCAGTGTTTTTATGACCAAGCCCTGCCCATGGATGCAACAATCCTTTGTTTGTCAAACCCTGGATTATATCTGATGTAATAGGTGATTGGACAAAACAACCCTTCGCAAATCAAGGATAAGGACGATTATGAACATGCTTGGATGGATGGAGAGCGTTATCCTTGCATGAAAACAACTTTTCCTGATTTTGTTTCCGTAGCAACAGCCACACCCTTCTTCCCCAGAGGGAAACCAAGAGAGAGACATCAAGGGTGGGAGAGAGGATAACCACTGAACCCTAACGAACACACTGCATCACAGAGAGCTTTGTCTCACCCTTCATGGCGTATGAATACATTAAAGGACTAATTTGTCTGGATGCAAAGTGCCTCAGCGGCTTCTTCTGGTGAACACCTCCACAGTGATGATGATACATCTGCGTTCAGGCTTCAGAGGAAAGATTCACAGCATCGTCAATTATTCAAGTGGGTCAGACAGAGACCTGCACATACAGTAATACTGTACCTGCTTTACTATCTGAGCCAGGCTAACAGTGTCCTGACTACAGCTAGATTGATATTCATTTTCTCATCAAAAGTGTATTCCCCACATGGCTGGGAGGCATTTGGTCTTTGACGTCATTCCATGAAATAATGAAATCCTCAATCAGGGACAGACAGTAAGGGTTGCCAGGTTCCTATTGGCAACCATTTCAAAAATTGGCAACTAATCCTTGTCCTTTGGCTGCCATCAGTGCAAACCACTTCTAACATGTGAAAATAGGAAAAGCAAAAAGCAAAACCTGCACCCCAAAATACATTCATATTTAATATTTGTTGTATCAGTGATTTAAACATTGCTGTTACAGTCAGAAACAGAAACAGACATTGATACACGTGAGCTGATTTGTTTACTCACGTGCACAAAGGCATCTGTTTTAAAGACAATGGCAAAGCAAATTAAGTTGTTTGTAACTGTAAAGTATCTTAATTACTCAAAATATCAGGTGACAAAAAATGGCATCATATTTTTAGTTCCAGCAAACCAAAAGCTGATGTGTCAACCACTTTTACAAGTCAGTATTGAGCCCTGCTGACTACTCTTGGAATGCTTCTAGGACTTAGCTGGAGGGAAAAGTAGCCAGATTAAAAGACAAATCATGTCTCCTCAACCCACCTTGGTGGCCAGTGAGTGTGAAGCTCCGGCCTCTAGCAGGACAGAGGCGGTCTCCACCTGGCCCTCCCTAGCAGAGATGTGGAGGGGGGTGTAGCCGTTGGTTGTGGCAGCGTCCGGATGGGCCATGTGTTGCAGCAACAGCTGCACAATCTCTGTTTTTCCCAGACGGGACGCAATGTGGAGGGGAGTCTGATCCTCCTGAAGAAAAATAAACACTTGATTCTGATCCTGCATGGTGGCAAAACCCTAAAGTACACCTGTTCCCTGGTGTGCTGCTATAGATAACAGCAGTCTCACCCGTGCCCTGGCGTCCACCATTGCTCCGTTCCTCAGCAGACATCTGACCACCTCCACCTGACCTGCCCTGGCTGCCATGTGTAACGCTGTTTCCCCACGCTGTACACACAACATACAGGTCAGCAGGGTCAATTCACACATATTTAAACATAATAAAACCAGCTGACCGGTCACTGTATTATTTCTAGTCACTATTCTCACTTAAAATTAACTAAATCACAAATGACTTTCACTCACAATATTGCTGACGTCGGGTGAGGCTCCGTTCTGCAGCAGCAGCAGGACGATGTTCAGGTGACCCATGAAGGCTGCTACGTGGATGGGAGTCAAACCAGACTGGACACAGGAAGGGAAGCAAAAGAGGACCAATAGGACAAGTCAGTCATGTTGAACATACATCTGTTACTCAAGAAGAGCTCATCAAACTAAGTACATGATGTCATCATGATGTCATCTGGCAATTTTTGGTGATTTCTGACCAGCTACTTTCCCTAGAGCAGCGTTGGCGACACTTAGTAGGAAACAGTGTTCCACTACTAACGTACAAAATAAAGGAACTGACTGACATTTGCAATTCTGTCTCCTACAAAATCCTGTTCCCGACAACTAAACAAATTTCTCAATAACATTCCGAGGGAAAGGTATTTTCTCCCTGATTACAATCACCGTTTTAAACACGTGGTTAACGTAGTAAATTGAAATAAGGTAAAACAAAAACACAACAAAACTACCTGGTTAGTTTTAGTAAAACATCATTGTTTGGATTAAAAAAAGGCTGTTTGTTTGTTTGGACACCAACAGAGGTCTCCTGGGTGAAAGTCCTGCTTTTGTTTGTACGTGGATGTCCGCAAACTATGATTACAAACATATTTGTGGTATCTCAAAAACAAAATCTGGGAATAAATATGTTTCCCTCGAAACGTAATTGACATTACACTCTTGTTGTATGGGAACACAATTTTTAGGTGACCAGTCCGTTTTTAGGTATGGATTTTTATTCAGGGGTGCACAAATGTTTTCCAATTGCTTAGACTGTACTTTTCTTTCATTTCTGCAATGTCACATTGCCATCCATACTGTACTATGCATATGTTTGCATCAAACAAAGAAGAACTTAAATAATACATACAAAAAGTTTTAAATTAAAGGTTCTGAGTATGCCTAAATATAACCAAAAAAAAGAAAGAAAACTGTTGAATATATGAACAGTTAAATTATTGAATCAAGATATCATAATATTATTAACTAAAAAACAATATGTATTGAGTAATATAGTCCATCAGTTAAACAGTCCAATACATAAAATACTATACTATAATTACATGATTTTATATCTGCTTTAATATGCCATCTCATTTGTATAGAAATAGAACAGAAGGAAATGCAGTTGTGGTAGTTGTGACTCATTTGGAAGAAGAAGTGACACATTTTCCCTCTTACAAGCTAAAGATTGAACTCATTAGTGATAAAACTAACCTTTACTAAATTCAGTACACTCAGTGGTTTTGCTGCCTCAGCCTTTTTTGGTCTGGTATGGCGGAAGCTTATGGTGGCTAATGTTAGCTAATGTTATATTGCTGTGTAAAGGACGGTACTGAGTCAACGTGATGACTATTTGTGCTACTCTTTGTTTAAGCAATTAACATTACCCCATAAATATATCTCACAGTGGCTGCTGTTCAGTGAAATGTACATAGTTTACTGAATAAGTTTGTCTTCTAATGTTAGCTGCAGGCAAGTTTAGCAGTACGACTTCAAAGCTTCTTGTCAAAAAGGTTGAAAAAGGTGTGAGTCCATATTATATATATATCAATATTTATTCTATGTTTAAGTTTATTCTTAATATCAAAATAAAAAGTTGGGAACTTCAGGACTATCTAGAACTCCTCTTTGGTATGATGTGAGGTAAAGCCAGACGTATGACACCAAACAGACCCTGGCCCATCAGGTAGTACCAGTAGGTTCAGAGAAACATTCACTTTCACTCAGGTGAGTGACGTACCTCTGTAATGGCCTGGATAGAGGCTCCATATTTGACCAGCAGCTCCATCACTTTCACTCGGTTCTTCTTACAGGCTATGTGCAGCGGAGTGAAGCCGTTCTGTCACACACACACAAACACAGTAAAGGATGAACCCAGACAATATTCAACGGAGCTGAATGATAGTCACCAGAGCCTGTTCAGTCCTTATCTTGATCTTTCCATAGGAGGATTGTTACAGTTCCATAATATCTTTGTTTCATACCAGAGCCCTTGCGTTGGGGTTGGCCCTCTTGTCCAGCAGCAGTTTGGTGACTCTGTAGTGACCGCAGTGAGCTGCCACATGTAACGCTGTCAGGTAGTCCAGCGTGACATCGTCAACGGGAGCCTTGTGCTGCAGAAGGTGTTTGACGCATTCAACATGGTCGCCTTGTGCCGCCATGTGAAGAGGAGACAGCCCGTTCTAAAATGTGAAAGAGGGCTCATTTACTTTGAAGGAGACGGATAGAAATTAAAACAGAGCAGATAGAAAAGTCAATATTAGACACAAGCACAACTTCAAATGAAAGTCAATGTTGCTCTGTGTCTGCTGGCTGTGTAAATAGGCAAATGCTTGCTAACATGTTAGCGATTAATCTATATAAGGCCATAATATGTCAAATGTGTCTGGGATGTTTACATTGAATTAATTCATATTTGAGATGGTTTGTTTTTATTCTAATACTGCTGAAATTAAGCATTACACACTTAAAATGCAGTCGTACCCAGAATCAGAACATTGATAAAAATACAGCTACTATGGGTATTGGGTATTTTTTAGCCTAAATCAATAGACTGATAGCAGGGAAACAAAAAGGAACTGAGCTGTTAGCTATGTCAAAGGTGCAAAAATATACCTGTCAAAAACTCAAAAGTTATCCTATTTATATGTTGTATCCTGCTAGCGAGCACAATGCTAACAATAATCAATACATGCAGGAGTTCACAGTGGAGTTCCAACAGTAACCTTACTTCTGTATATGAACAGGATGCTGTTGTGGGTCCAAAGACTACTTTCAAAGCACAGTGTCTTATAGTTACACCTCTTTTTCTGTTTAATAAATAAGAATCCTTTAAAAGATGAAATTGCTGTCAATCTTCTCATCTGACAAGGGTAAATTACATCTCCCAAAATGTCAAACTGTTCCTTAAAACAGTTCTTGACCGCACCATGAAGAGGTTTAAAGCCTAAAGAACCACATTCTGACAATGTGTACTGGACGATGTGGTGTAGAGAACCTCATGTTAGGAAATGTAACTTTGAGGAAGCTGATGACTGTATACACTCACTACTTAGTGATCTGTTAACCGACAAATATGACACAGTTTGAAAAGGTAAGTGAGAAACATGCTTGAAGTGTATAAAAGGTGAATACACAGGTGACACACCTTGGTCCTGGCCAGCAAGGGTGCTCCTCTTTCCAGCAGCAGCTCCACAGCTGTATCATGTCCACTCCGGGCCGCACAGTGTAGGGGAGTCAATCCATCCTACAGGGCACACAAACACACAAACGTATCAATAGTCATACATACTAACATTGACTTGGCTAGAGGCTAAACAACAACCGTAATTTAACTTTACAAATATCATTTTTCCTTTTTTTACCAAGTTTTTTTGTCTGTTGAGGTCAATGGCTTACCTTGGGCTAACCCTTCATAACTAATATGACAATACTATAGTTCGGCTTCGCACGATACTCACCCTTGTTTTAGCATCAATCTCAGAGCCACGGTCCAGTAACAGGCCAACCATGTTAGTGTTGCCACGCTTGGACGCCACATGTAGAGGAGTAATCCCATTCTACAGAGAGAAAAAGGACTTTTAGTTACAGGCATTTGTTAAGACACATTAAAAATATTTGTTAAAAGGTTACTAATATGGAAATTGCATCTACGCTCATATATTTGTATATGAGGGATGAATATTAGTGTAGTTATATTTGAGAATAAAATCATATATAAAACAATCACCATTAAAATCAAATAAATTCAAACGTAATTTAACAATTGACGAACCTGAATTTATAATTTAGCCTCTAATTTAAAGGTAATGTGATTTTTACTTCTTGCATCAATTAACTGACTAATCAACTGAGACTCTTAAATGTATTTTATTTAAAAATAAAAATGTATTTGCGTCGAAATGTTATCTTGTGCTTTTCAATTCTATGTTAAGTTGCTATTCACTGTTTGCTTGTTTCCTTGAAATACTGTCACTCTACACTGACACTGTAAAATACTTTTTCTCAGCAATACTTGAACCAGTCCAGTCTGAAAGTGTCTCAAACTGGAAGCTGCATGCCTCATACAGACAGAGGACGAGTGCATTCTCTCAAACCTTTTAACCACATACGATTTAAAATCTCTGCAGCCTCCATGTTAGAGAAAAAAAAGAAGCTATTTTTAGCCATACTGCTCGCATGGCTGAAAATAGCACATCTGAATTTGTTTTCTGGATGATATTAAAAGGACAAAAAAAACACTGAAAGGCTAGAAATTAAATTCAAGAGATGAACCCGCAAACTACAAAGAGGCAAATGCTATAGGTTTCCAAAATCACAGATTTGCTAGAAATTAAACCCAATACTGTGCAGAAGTGTTCCAGTGAAATGATACTGTATTTCCATGCCCTTATCAGGCCCAAAAAACGGGGCTTATTAGTGAGGAACCCTACCCTCGCCGTGAAGTCCACTGCTGCCCCTCGGTTCAGCAGAAGTGTGGCCACATTGACGTTGCCATAGTGGGCAGCGATATGAAGGGGGGTGAATCCACTCTGGAAGACAGACAGGAAAGAGTAAAACACACAGGGTGGGGGACAAAGGTCACACATTAGCCTTTACTTCATGTCCTTGAACTTTGAGTCATGACTCTTGATCTTTAGTCTTCCCAGCATGCAGCAGTCGCATCAAGCATCACAGGTGAACAAAAACTAAACTGAGAGCAAAGAAAATGAAATAAAAAGTCACAGGAAAAAGTAAAAATCCGTTCTTAAAATGTTCAAGTCAGAATCTGTAGCACCCATACACACAACCCCAAAACACACTCGGAAATGTCTCTTCATGCAGGTTATCAAACACAGAAAGAAAAGTAAAAGTAGGCCTTTCTGAGGCTGCAAAATACGATTGGAAATGAAAACAACAAAAAGTGAAGCAGAACAAATAGATGTAGAGTATACAGAGTCATCAAGATGGACAAACAATATTAGCTCCCCAAACAACACCAAATGATACTGATAGTAAAATCATAACGAGGGAACATTTCTGATCAACACCAAAGTGCACTATGTCAACTGTACGTCATAGAAGTAATAGAGTTAGCAATGAGAAATATATGAGAAAAGTTAGAGATTGCAGAGCAGGTTGGAGTAGTTGTGAGATTCTTGCCTTACCTTGCCATTCTGTAAGTGTGGTCCGATTTAATGTGAAAAAGTTGTTTACAAAAGTGTGAAGAATACAGTGGCTAACGTGATGGTTTAAAAACTTTACACAGTCAGAAGCTTAGAATGGTGCAAATGAAGGTAGCACGGGTGCAACATGCTATACAATGCCAAGTCTTTGGCTAAGAAGGTGAGACCTTTAGAGCTTTACAAGTTTCCCATTTCATAATTCATTAGTATTGTTGTAGTGGTAAAGAGAGAAAGTCATATGCCAGTAATTTGGAGATCTACATACAAGCATGCATTTAAAATACTTGAACAGGAAGTTTCATGTTTGGAGGACCAGGATTGATAATATTCAAATTAAATGATTTAATCAATTTAAATGTTTCTATTTGTGTGCTTTAAGGATTTTAGAAAAAACATTTGCATATTACTTAACATGTTTGAAAATCCAAAATGACTGCCACAATGGATATTAGCATGAAAATAAAAAGCCAAACACTGCCATATTGACTTTGCGTGAACTGCATCATTTTCAATATTTAAAATTGCAGACAATATGCAATCTAACAATTTTAACCATACAAGTTTAATTTGAATTATATCCAGTTTTTAGCTAATATTGTTATTATGGAAATATCTTCTCTTGCGTCCTGTATGATACTTGTCAAAGTGAGAAAATGGACATTTCAATTATAGATTTTAAGAAAATGTTTGCATTTTCAGGATTTATACAGACTGCACATTGTCAGCTCAATGGAAAATGAAAACAGAGATACATTTTACTTTGAATTGTAATATTATCTTGGCAATGTTATGCTTTGTAGTACAGTGAAAATTATTGATCAATAAAGTTTTTGCTCTGTCAGTGGCCTATTTATAAATTTTGAATATGAAAATACAAATCAGAGTTTTAGCATTTTTAAGGGCACACAAATGGGAAATTTAATTTTACTTTTTTTCAATAAGGTCATAGTGCATCCCTAGAAATCATGCAACACAACACGAACAGACAAAATTACAAGACAGACTTGCGGACAATATACATTTATAGCTGTTCACAAAGATGCATCAGCACAGTATTCATCAAATCAAAACCTTGCAGGATAGAAATGTGATCAATAAAAACAAATCAATAAACCTTACTGATGTTGTTTAGAGGTGTTCGTTAATGTATTGTGGGTGTCAGATATGAAACAAAAGGGTCGTCCTGACTGGTGACAAAGAAAGTTTAAACTGGGGATAAAACAATGAAAATGCTCACAGAGAATGAATAAATGATCTAAAGCTGAAAATGAAAGATTTGCTGACAGTGCGAGCGCAGGACACACGGCAGTAGCTTGGCCATTCGTGTCGGCCGTGCATGTTACCCTCTTATTATAACAAACCAACAGAAACTGTAAAATAAACCAAATGCTCTTTATATACACCATGCAGTGAAGTGAAATAAAATAAATGGTGGAGGGAAAGAACAGTGAAATAAGAAGATGGAACGGTAAAGTGAAGCTGTGGAGATCAAAGGAGCATGTGTATACCTCTGTAGTCCTATTGACCATCATCTGAAGCAGCAGGAATGAGGGAGGGAAAGATCAGTTCAGTTAGGATGGTTGAACACATTACTGCACTGTAACACAGCTGTGCTGAAATGAAGCTGGCAAGCGACGTGGCTGGTGTGGCTCACTTCCCTTTCGTGTGCTCTACATGTCTTGTTGACACAGAGGTGATATGTCAAAGCTTAAGGTCTTGTGGAGATGCAGCTAATGAATGTTTCCATTTTCAATTATTTGGTCATGATTGTTTGGTCCAACATTTTTTAAGAATAGTGCAAAATGCTTATTTGCAATATAGTTGTAATAAGTAGAATTTATTGAACAGTGTTTTTGGGAACATTCACAAACCAATATTTAGCCTGTTTGATTCAAACTCTAGTGCGGTTCATTTGGGAAGTTGTGAACTCAGTGATCATACTCTGGAGTGGACCAAAACGGCCACCTTTGTCACAGCTCTGCCCCTTCTCTCCTGTCTTCTTATTTCTCACTCACCTCACTCACCTATCAGCTCATTCAGTGCACCTGTCTGCCTCCCTCATCATCAGCCTAACTCCCTTCACCTGCCTCTACCAGCCACTATATAAACCCCTGCCTCTCAGTCACTCACTGCCAGATCATTGTCGTCTCCCCTTGTCTCCCCGCCTCGGTTCTGCCTCTTTTCTGCTGGATTTTTCCCCTCATCTCTTGTCTCGTCCGTGGATTCACTGTGTTCCTGTAAGTTTCATGTTCTGATATAAGTGTTCATTAAATTCCTGCTTCACTCTACTTCTGGTCTGCGTTTGAGTCCTCCATCATGCCCCGTCACAACCTTTCCCAAGCTGTGTTGAACCGTTTCCAAGCGAATCCTAGTGTGGTTCAACTGCAGTGAAAACCTAAACTGATCCAATTGAGGGAAGTGAACTAAAATGCAGGTGATTAAATGACTACAATTGATTGACATGAGTGGATAGGCCTGACTTGGACAGAAGTCCAATGTTTGTTTGAAATCCAGGCTGAAGAGAACCGACAGAATATTCTAAATAAAGTCCACAGAAATAGTGACGTATATAAAGTAATTTCTGATGAACTGGAGGAGAAAGGATTCATGCTCACAGTAAATAAAGTAAGACTCCTTCGTAAACACCCCCCAGCGTATCGATTTTACTCTGATCCGCACCAGCCAGCTGGACTATAGCTTGTGAAATTGCCCTTAATTGCTTGAAACAGGATTTTTTGACAGGAAAGGTTTCTTTTTCAATATGATTATTAGTTTATTGAACTGACATGTAAGCAGACAGTTCAGATGGCGGTCACTGTACTGGTTTTTGAATAGAACTGTGCCGTGTGTGACAGAAATATGTGTTCCATGTTTACATACTGTATGTGTTTGTGACTGTACATGCTGCTGTTTATAGCTGTTCTTCTCTGGGCTTTTCCTAATGAGTCTTATTGAGCAGGGAGGCAACAGCTGAACCACATATGGAATTATACTAAACGCATGCATGTTCCCCGAGTTGCCTCCACAGTGTTTTGTTACATAACATAATTGGTGCCTTGTTGAAATATACGGTAGCAACTGTAGAAGCAATACCGAACATTCAGGAAGATGCATAAACGACTGAGTTGTGCAGTAAATCATCTCCACTCGAGCCACGTCACTTAAAGCCACTATCGGAGAAACACTTTGTTCCTACATCAACAGGTAACTGACTTCCCACCACTACCGGATTGACCCCAGATTGATCCCACCCATTGGTTGCATGCAGCCTTGATTAACACCACCATGCAACCTGCAGACAGTGGCACACTCCATGCAGTGGACAGTGCTCCACTTAGACACCGGTGCAGCGAGGTAGGAGGGGGGTGATGGGGGAAGTGTGTGAGAGGTGGCATTTAAAGAGGGAGAGACCCAGTTAGTGGCAGGACCAGGAGGGACGTGGCAGGCACAGAGACACTGAACGAGGAGGAAGAGAGAAAGCGAGATATGCACAGACACACAGATGGAAACACAAACACTCTATACACAGGAATACAGCTTCATGGCAAAAGTACATCACGACAAGTTAGTGGTCTGCTATCATACACTAAATCATATTCATAAAATTGGAGGATTTACACCTGCTGTGATTGTTATCTGATTGTTGCACCGCTAAAAGCTACTGTTTCGGTCAGTAACATGATTCAGTTTAGTCAGATCGGCTTGAAGTTTCTGTGTTAAAGACGTGTTCGTACATGTACTGAACACCTCTTGACTCTTAGTTGGCAGTTACAATTAAGTCTCATGCCTTTGTTGACCTCCACCTCAGACTCCTCCCTATAGGTTTTATGATGCTACAACAACATCTAGCTACATCTGCCTTTACTCTTTATGGTCATTATCAATCACAAGAGGTCACCCTCTCTGCTCTCGTGTATCCTTTCTCATGGCTCCTCAGAGATCCCTCCTTGTTCCTCAGAACAGAAATAAGAGCTTTGAGATGGCGATCAAGGACATCTCAAATAAGAGACTTAGGAGGTACCTAATGTTGAGTAATGCTGTACTGAACTAACTTATCCACAATGACATGGAAAATGATACCATGATGGTGGCCTATCGAGACTGGCATACATTCCTGTGACTTCTAAGTTTTGGTTTTCCTGATAACTCTCATTCCTGATGACACATCGGGACCCATAGGATTCCCATTTAGATGTAGCGCCAACTGGGTGAAACAGAGCAAATGTACTGTTGGTAGAATTATAGTCATCTATGGAGACAAAAATATAATGCAAGAAGATATCTTAACATTTCAAATGTAAATCTTTTTCATGGGCTTAAATATCATAATTGGACACAAACACAAAAAAGTCCCTGTGTTTCAGAACAGCTTTGCCTTATATAGAAACATCCCCCTGTATTTAAAACATAACCATACGTAGAAACACACATCACATATGTAGAAACCTCATCATTGAGGCTTCTAACGTCATCAGCAGCAGTAATGTCATTACTACAGCTCAGCCTACACATGAGACGTCCACAGTACTGGAATGTAATCACCTTCTATGTAATTGTATGTTGTCAGCTTTCCACCTACTCATCTATCAAAATCCACCACAGCCTCATATTTCATATATTTAATAAAAGTCCTCATGACCACGGTATGGACACATTGGCACAAACAAATAGCACCACATTAGCTTGACTTCCACACATGCCAACCTACCCCAACTCAAATGATGCTATGGGCTTACCTTCGACTGGACATCAGCATTGTGGTCGTTCTGGAGGAGCAGGGCGGCTGACTTGGTGTCGTCCTTGCGTGCAGCAATGTGCAAGGCAGGCAGGCGGACCTTGCCTTTAGTATCATTCTCCAGTAGGACAGAAACCACCTGGTTGTGGCCCTGTTGGAGGGCAATGGCCAGAGGGGTGAAACCATCCTGGGTGAAAGAAGACAAGTTAAGTTTAGCTCCATCTCATTTAGTAAGGACTCTAAAAGATAATCTCCAAAATTCTGACTTGTTTGGATGAAAGACATTCAATGAGTGCTGAAGCAGTAAATTCTCAACAAAAATTTGGTTTTCAAATAATGGCCAAATCTCAAATAATAGGAAGAAGAGAAAAAGTCACTAATCAAGGCCAGGTAAAAAACGATAAAGAGGTTGTAATTACAGGTCCTGTCCTTTAACGATTGATATGTTTAATTCACAATAATGTCCATTTCCCCAGCATTGATTCCATCAGGCAATCACAGCCATATGATTGCCATTTCGCATTGTTCTCACTTCATATTTTTAACAGAAAATTCTGTTTTAATTCTCTAATTATTACCATTTATTTTTACTCTGAAGCTTTTCCTATCACTGCTAAGCTTCCATCAATAAAACTCAACACTTCCTCCATATACTGCAAACTGGAAGCCTACTAGGACAAGAAGAGACTGTACTGGTTGAACCATGGTTAATTCTCAATATGAAACCTCTGTGCAGGAAGACTCACTCATGTCAATGTTCGGCAGTCAGTGAGTCAACCACTTTGGTCAGGACTTACATGTCTTGACCAATACTAAATGGATTGCCATGACATTTTGTACGGACATTTGTAATCCCCAGAGGATGAATCCAAATGACTTTGATCTCCTGATGGTGGTGGTGATTCGGCTGACCACTCATGAGCCATGACATTTTGTCATTCGTCGTCATGATTCCCAGAGGAAGTGTGCTAATGACTTGGTGGTCCCATAACGTTTCCACTGGCGCTACTAGCATGCTGACATTTTTCAGGGTGGAATGTCTCAACATCTCCAGGATGAATGCCACAAAATTTTAATCGAACTGCCGATCCTCTGATTGAAGGACGACCCTGCTCTCCACTTAGCAAGTCGCCAGACTATGTGTGAAGTCATAGTCTGATGTTGTCGTCTTAAATACACACACTCCTCTCACCTCAGTCGCAGTGCTCTGGTTGCCTCCATTCTCAAGCAGGTATCGCACCACATCCATGTGATTCTCCTGGGCAGCCATGTACAGAGGAGTGAATCCATTCTACAGCACACAAGCAAATACAAGAGGTTACCAATAAACCACAGGTCATGAACATACACAGTATTTACTCAACCATATGCAGCCAAAAATAAAACAACTGCTCTCTAGCATGATATTAATGAGTAATACAGGAGATGATATTGCCATTGCCTCTCAAGAGGGTAGCAGAATTAAACGACTTCAGCAGCAGAGTACAGAAGCTCACCTGAGACTGTGAATTGATGTCAGCTCCTCGTTTGACCAGGATCTTTACTACTTCAGCCTGACCAGCTAGGGAGGATATGTGAAGTGCTGTGTTTCCTTTCTGGATTAATAGAAAATATAAAAGGACAATGAGAAGAAGCATTTCCTTGCACTCAGTAGTGTGCAGATATCCGCCAGGTGTGTCTCCTCCTCCCCTTCCAAAAAGGTGGATTTCACTAAAGTGTTGCTCCCCGCTTCGTTACAGTCAAGATGGCAGCGAAGAACAAAGAACAAAAGTGTGATCTTTTTAGTGGAGTTTAACATATTGGGTATGGGATTATGCCGCAGATGCTCAGGTTCAAAATGAGACCAAACTTTTCTATGGAAGTCCCTGTTTTAGACAAAATGTGACCTGCAACAGATTGGGTAAGGCTTGCTTTTAGACTATCCAATTACCTGAAAAGCCTTTTGCTGCTGAAGCAGTTGTTGGTCACTTGTGGCCCCTACTGGCCGGTTAAGAACAGCCAATGATGGTATAAAACAGTTAATAAAAAATGTTGCAAAAATCACGAGAGGTCCTTTAGCATACACTCATAAATGAGCACACAATGTATCAGGCTGATAGGTCCAGTAGTATAAGAGATTAGCCTTGAAAAAACAGATCCACACTCACAAACGACCGAAAACCGTACGCCTGCAGAGCCAATATACTAGTCTAATATGTTATGATGTTCAGCATTAAAGAATTCAATGTCTGCAGGGCAGCTAAAAGTTGAGTATGAAAATAACACAGATAGGTGACAAAGTAAGAATATAAAAAACAACAGTAGTAAGGTGTTGTTTCACCACAAGCCTCCAGAGCAGCTTCAGGACCCCTTAGCATAGATTATGCTCTCTACAAATCTATTAGCTGCCTTGCAACTCTACTACATCACGAAGGTTCTAGAAGCAGCTATTTTGCGAGGACACGTGGATAAATCCTGCTTTTGAGGAACTGAAGTCTGCTCAGTTTGAAGCTGAGATGACCTACCTTTGTGGCCGAATCCACTCCGGCACCTTGCTCCAAAAGCTCCTGGACCAGATCAACATGGCCCTCCTTGGCTGCAAGGTGCAGTGCATTGAGACCATTCTGGAAAGAGATGAGGGAGGAAAGGTCAGGCCCAAATTTGAACAACCTAACACCAACAAAGACTAAAGACAGGTACAAATGGAAAGAGAAGGGATTACCTCCTCCAACAGGTCCATAACTAACTGAGACTGCCTCTTTTTCTCGGTTTCTTAATTTTGAATGTGTGGCTGTCCCTCACTCTTACATGTGGAGGGGTAGACTGAAATATCAAAGCTTTGGCTATCAAAGTTGGGTCAGATGTTGTTCTGTAATATGCTTGCATGGAGCAGAGCCAGTCCATGGAATGAAGATATAAATAGGTGTGTGTGTGTCTGTGTGTGTGTGTTTGTTTGGTGGTCAACCAAACATCCTCTTATTTTCCATGGTACCTTGTTGATCCCTTCTACTCAAATATCAATTCCTTTGGTATTGATAGGCAATTGGTAGAGAAAATAAATGAATATGGGGGTTGGTTCTTAAATACCAAACTAGCTAGAAACACATTTCAAAAAATCTTATAGAAGCTAGAAGATCTGATATATTTCAAATTACAGATAATACTGACAAATTAATGTCCCTTAACTTGACACATACGTTATTAATATCTGTATAGCGCTCTTCGGTGTCATGTGCTGGTTGGTTGGCAGGGAAGAGGTGGGATGGGCTTGCTAGGAAAGGACAAGGTGAAAAAAATAAGCTTGATAACTGAGAGATTACCACCTGAATGTTTGAGCTCAAATGGTTTTGTAATAAACCGACTGAAGACCAAATTACAAGGGGCTAATAAGGCCTATCCTTTATAATATGTACACATCCAGCAGACCTGGAGCCACATTACTTTTTTATTAGGAGTAGCATTTCTGTGCACCTGATGATATAAGCTAAATATTCACTGTCCTTTTAGCTCTTGTTTGCTCCCCACCAACTCACGGAGATAAATATCTGTCTCTCTGCTTAATGCTCCGCCTGTTTCCCCAGCTAACTGCTTTGTCTGTCTGGCGTTTGCTTCTGGTCAGATATTGCACATCAATTTTGCATTAAACAAGCTTCCCTTGTCTGCTAAAAACAAGGTAATTGAGAATCAAAACAATGAGCTAAACCAGGCTGAATGGCTCTGGGAGGAACTTTGGCGGTGTACAGTATATTCATTTTCTGGAAGGTTTTTACTATGAGCATTCCATAGTCATTTGATCCATTGTTAATTGATTGATTAGTGCAGCTTTATTAGTAGAATGAAAATGAAGACAACAGCCTCCCATTGTCTTTGAGGTCTTTAAGCAAAAGAATGGCGCTGAATGCAGGGTTGTTCCCTATGGTTTGCCCTTCTCCTCTTCTAAGATCCAGCACTGATTAAATAAACCTTTCAGCAACACTAGCATTAGGGTGCTGCATAAAAACAGTCGATAAGTAATTTCCTCTGACTGCCAAACTAACCCTCATCACACAGGCCCCTGAGGCCGATGGTCCCACCGGACTCCTGGGATCCCGACAGAGGCTTCCTGTTGGGTACCAAGAGAGTTTTGGCTCATCCTAGAATCATCTCACTATGCTTCAGTTTTCTCTGCCCAGATGTAACCCACAGCTGGCTGTAGGCATCTGCTCAGTAACAGCAGAAAATGTATAGCTAAGTCCTGCTTTTTTTTTGAACAGCTGACATGTTAATGCACCTGCCTGCCTCCTGCTGGCCTCGTATCACCCGGCATTTAGCCAATGTGTTGGTACAACTGCTGTATCTAAAATGCTAGTTCAAAGTACAGAAAAGTGACCTCTTTATTGTGTTTATTGATGGTACTCTGTGGTTTCGGCTTAATATTTTGAATGGAAATGTTCAGAAGCGCTACAACATGACTGTGTTCTGTGGCCTTGTTAGTTTTAAATATGATTTTGCAGCCATGTTTCCCGAAGAATTATATTGAAATTTTGTAGATTATGCACCTCATGATTTACATCCAATGCCAACGCTCAGTGCAAACCTAGGAAGTAGTGTGCCCTTTATGTATTGAAGTGCAAACCAAGGGTGTGAAGATGCAGGTGATGGATGGGCAAGCAGTGGGCCTGACATAATATGTTTCAATCTTCTTGCTTGGCCTTGGAACTTGATAACCATGTCCGGTTGTCCAATCAGCGTTGACTCTAAATGGGGACGTCATCCTCAGATAGGTACATTAATGAAAAATAGTAGGTCCAAAAGATAAAGCATCAAAGTAACTAAATGAAAAAGCATGTAAAGAAAATGTAGGACAACTGTGGGACACCAGGGGAGACCATGACTTCCAACCCCCACCCCAGGGTATCTGTTCAGTTCTTCATTCCAGAACAATCATTCAACAGTCTGTTTGAAGTAGCACCTATCACTGTTCTACCAGAAAAGACCAAACAACTATTTTTCAGCTGTGACTACGGCAGAGATGTCTTTTGTCCCAAAGGACAACAACAGTCAGAGGGATTTGAATGAAAAAAGTTCTCCCCATTTGGTCAGGGAAGGACTTTTAATCACCCGTGTATAGAATATCTATCTATAAGTATAAGCCATGTCTAATGTACTTCATGTCTATAACTACATGTCTAATTAATGGATGGATAATGGATCGATCTGTATGCAAAGTCATGATATGTTTTCTGTTTTTCTTTCTTTAATATGGAACACAGCCATTATAAACAAGCAACCTCCAATTCTGCCATAAGTCTCTGGGGCCTTATTCATCGCTGTACACCCCCTCCCCCATGCCCTCCATTCCCCTCCAGGAAGCCACTAACCCCTTTATCATTCTCCATGCCCTGTAAGCACACTCGTCCATCCATAAAATCTGTTACCTCATTCTGTCAGCCCACATGAACACAATCACTTAGGAGATGTTTCCCAATTATCTGTTTGATCTATTACACAAGCATTTTTAAAGCAATGCAAATGTGATGTGGTGAAAATCTAATTTAGCAGTGCTGGAGTTGTCTCAGGGGAGGGAGGTGCTTATAATCAGTAAATACCACCTCATCAGTGCATTATGTTATTGAGCTATAATCAGCTTCAGAGAACACTAAAACACTGATGCCCATTAGCCACTCAGGGGATGTTTTCAGGGAAATGGAAAAGATTATCAACAATCTGCTCAAAACTACTCTATTATTTTTGAATATCAAAAATAATTCTCAGCTTTTTTGCAATGTTAGGTGGTCTTTACTATGTCTTCCATACCTGATAGGAGGAATAATATTGCTGCATTCTCATTTCAACCATGGGAAATGCAGTAATAGTATTCCTTATGGCTAGCGGGCTAAGCCATTGAACCAACACAACATCTTATGTATTATCTGCCTAAATAAAACCGTTATAGGTAACATGGTAGCTGTAGTAAAGAGTTACCTACTTGCACAACCAGCAGAAGAGTTGTGTTTATGTCCACCTGATATATGTAAGTCCAATAATCACTCTCCTTTTAGCTCTGGTTTGGTCTCCACCAACCCCTGAGAAATAAATCTGTTTCTTTAGCTGCTAAATGCTCCACTTCACTACGTAGTTGCTAACTTTGCTTGGTGTTTGGTGCTGAGCAGGGTACAGCTAGCAGAGACTAAACACTCTGTAGAGCTGTGGGAAACTGCAGTTACAATTAATAATATGATTGTTTTAGGAATTATATTTTGGTGTGAAAGTTCCTTCTTAATCGTGGTAATAAAACAAAAAAAGCTTATATCGAAGTCCATTTGCCACTTTTCGGCAGTTGTCAGACAGTTGTGTGGAACTTCTGTCATGTGATGACAAGTGGTCATATACTGATATAGTCTGGAAGTTTAGCTACATTTGTATCTTGATGGGTGGTTTACCCAACTCCTAATGTACCCAGAATTACACCAGTAATGCTCATTAATCACTGAAGTCCATTCTGAAATCTGGTATATGGTAGAAATTTTGACCTACAAAAAGTTGTAACTTTCAATCTTTTGAGACTTGTCTGCTTCTAGAAGGTTTATAAATGTATAGATATTGGTGGAATCGCCACCTTATCGTGGTGGAGGAGTTTGAGTGGCTCAGTGATCCTGGGAGCTATGTTGTCCGGGGCATTAGCCCCTGGTAGGGTCTCCCAAGGCAAACAGGTTTCAGGGGAGAGCCCAGACTAAGAGCGGTTCAAAACGACCCCTATGATAGTTAGCCCACGGACTTTAGCCACCTCGCCCGGACCAGGGAAACCGGGGCACCCTCCCGGAGCCAGACCCAGGAGGGGAGCTCATAGGCGAGCGTCTGGTGGCCGGGCCTTTGCCCATGGGGCCCAGTTGGGCTCAGCCCGAATAAACACCATGGAGCCGCAGGGACAAGCATCGGGGTCGGGTGCTATGCAGACCGGGCGGCGGGTCGGGCGGGAGGCCTGGGCATGCCAATCGCCGGCGGCATAGACTAGCTCTAGGGACGTGGAAAGTCACCTTGCTAGCGGGGAAAGAGCCGGAGCTGGTGCAGGAGGTGGAGCGATACCAGCTAGAAATAGTTGGACTCACCTCCACACACAGCGTTGGCTCTGGAACCAAGCTCCTGGAGAGGGGTTGGACTTTGTCCTTTTCCGGAGTTGCCCAGGGTGAGAGGCACCGGGCGGGAGTGGGGATACTCACGAGCCCCCGGCTCTCCGCCGCTATGTTGGAGTTCTCCCCGGAGAACGAGAGGGTCGCCTCCATGCGCCTACGGGTTGCGGGGAGCAAGGCTCTGACTGTGGTTTGTGCTTATGCACCAAACAGCAGTTCGGAGTATCCGGCCTTCTTGGAGTCAGTGGGAGGGGTCCTGGAAAGGGCGCCGCCTACTGACTCCATAGTTCTCCTGGGGGACTTCAACGCTCACGTGGGCGATGACGGAGAAACCTGGCGGGGGGTGATTGGGAGGAACGGCTTGCCCGATCTGAACCCGAATGGTGTTTCGTTATTGGACTTCTGTGCTTGCCACTGTTTGGCCATAATGAACACTATGTTCGAACATAAGGTGGCTCATAAGTGTACCTGGTACCAGAACACCTTAGGCTGGAGATCAATGATCGACTTTGTAATCGTATCATTTGATTTGCGGCCGTATGTCTTGGACACTCGGGTGAAGAGAGGAGCAGAGCTGTCAACTGATCACCACCTGGTGGTGAGTTGGATCAGATGGCAGGGGAACCGGTTGGAGAGGCCCGGCAAACCCAAACGTGTAGTGAGGGTAAACTGGGAACGTCTGGCGGAGGACCCTGTCCAGGAGGTCTTTCACTCCCACATCCGGAAGAACTTCTCACACATCCTGAGGGAGGTTGGGGACACGGAATCCGAGTGGACCATGTTCAAAGCCTCTATTGTGGACGCGGCCGCTAGGAACTGCGGCCGGAAGGTCATCGGTGCCTGTCGTGGCGGCAACCCGAGAACCCGGTGGTGGACACCGGAGGTGAGGGAAGCCGTCAAGCTGAAGAAGGAGACCTTCAAGGCCTGGTTGGCCCAGGGGTCTCCTGAAGCAGCTGACAGGTACCGGCAGGCCAGAAGGGCTGCAGCTGCGGTGGTTGCGAATGCTAAAACTCGGGCATGGGAGGAGTTCGGGGAGGCCATGGAGAAGGACTTTCGGTTGGCCTCAAGGAGGTTCTGGCAAACCATCCGACGATTCAGGAAGGGAAAGCAGGGCTTACCCCAGGCTGTTCTCAGCAGGGGGGGGGAACTGCTAACCCAGACGGAGGACATCGTTGGGCGGTGGAAAGAGCACTTTGAGGAACTCCTAAACCCGACCAACATGTCCTCTGCAGAGGAGGTAGCGCCTGAGGACCTAGGGGGAGGCTCACCCATATCCCTGGCAGAGGTCGCTGAGGTAGTTAAAAAGCTCCTTGGTGGCAAGGCGCCGGGGGTGGATGAGATCCGCCCTGAGATGCTGAAGGCGCTGGACATAGTTGGGCTGTCCTGGCTGACACGCCTCTTCAATGTCGCATGGGGGTCGGGATCAGTGCCCATGGAATGGCAGACCGGGTTGGTGGTTCCCATCTTCAAAAAGGGGGACCGGAGAGTGTGCTCGAATTACCGGGGTATCACACTACTCAGCCTCCCGGGGAAGGCTTATGCCAGGGTGCTGGAAAGGAGGCTCCGACCGCTTGTCGAACCTCAGATTCAAGAGGAGCAGTGCGGATAACGTCCCGGCCGTGGAACAGTGGACCAGCTCTTTACCCTCGCAAGACTACTGGAGGGGCTCTGGGAGTTTGCCCAACCAGTCTACATGTGCTTTGTGGACTTGGAAAAGGCTTTCGACCGGGTCCCTCGGGGGGTCTTGTGGGGGGTGCTGCGGGAGTATGGGGTGCCGGACCCGTTACAACGGGCGATCTGGTCTCTGTACGACTGCAGTAGGAGCTGTGTCCGCATTCTCGGCAATAAGTCAGACACGTTCCCGGTGGGTGTTGGCCTCCGCCAGGGCTGCCCTTTGTCACTAGTCCTGTTCGTGATTTTCATGGACAGGATATCTAGGCGCAGCCTGGGGGCGGAGAACGTCAGTTTCGGGGGTCTCGGGATCGCCTCTCTGCTGTTTGCAGATGATGTGGTCCTGTTAGCCTCCTCGGATCATGACCTCCAGCATTCACTGGGGCGGTTTGCAGCCGAGTGTGAAGCGGCGGGGATGAGA
This sequence comes from Anarrhichthys ocellatus, assembly GCF_004355925.1. Lineage (NCBI taxonomy): Eukaryota > Metazoa > Chordata > Actinopteri > Perciformes > Anarhichadidae > Anarrhichthys > Anarrhichthys ocellatus. The sequence continues at coordinate 1,153,084 of NW_022280109.1, read as the reverse complement.
GTTAGCACCTCCAAATCTGAGGCCATGGTTCTCTGCCGGAAACCGGTGGATTGCTCCCTCCAGGTGGGAACGGAGTGCCGACCTCGAGCGAAGGAGTTTAAGTATCTCGGGGTCTTGTTCACGAGTGAGGGTAAAATGGAGCGGGAGATCGACAGGCATATCGGTGCGGCTGCAGCAGTAAAGCAGGCGCTGCAGCGGACCATCTTGGTGAAGAGGGAGCTGAGCCGGAAGGCAAAGCTCTCAATTTACCACTCGGTCTACGTTCCTACCCTCACCTATGGTCACGAACTCTGGGTCGTGACCGAAAGGACAAGGTCGCGGCTACAAGCGGCCGAAATGAGTTTCCTCCGTAGGGTGGCCGGGCTCAGCCTTGGAGATAGGGTAAGGAGCTCGGTCATCAGGAGGGAACTTGGAGTCGAGCCGCTACTCCTTCGCGTCGAAAGGAGTCAGCTGAGGTGGTTCGGGCATCTAATTAGGATGCCTCCTGGACGCCTCCCACTGGAGGTTTTCCAGGCACGTCCAACTGGGAAGAGACCCCGGGGAAGACCCAGAACACGCTGGAGAGATTACATCTCCCAGCTGGCCTGGGAACGCCTCGGGATCCCCCAGAATGAGCTGGAATATGTTGCCGGTGAGAGGGAGGTCTGGGTCGGCCTGCTTGGCCTGCTGCCACCGCGACCCGACCCCGGATAAGCGGTGGAAAATGGATGGGATGGGTGGAAAAAGCACATTGTGACACAAGAAGTATGAGTACCATTATTATACTGTATGTGGAAAGGAAATGAATTAATCCAATGCTATATATAAAAAGGCATTCAAAAACAACTATCTCAATTACTAACTAGATGGTGTCTATTTCCTGTTGACATCATACTTTGATAAGTGACAATTACTGTGATTCATTTTTAAACCTATTAAACCTAGCTCAAAAATATCTTGATGGTGCCAACATCAGTTGATAACAAAAAATGTCTTCACATACCACAGAGCCACCAGCTAATCTTAAATTTCCACTCCATGTGACTTTTGTTTACCGGGCTGGTCATCATGGCTGCATCAGGTTTCATTGGCCCCCTCGTCTATGCTGGAATGCTAATTGGCTTAGAGGACGCTAGATAACTAGACCTAAATAAAGAAACTCTCCCAGATCAAACACAGTCCTCTCCGCTACTGAACCATTTTTGTATGATAATAAAGCAAAGATTAGTGGTGGACAGCATGAGCACATTAGCTCTTTGAATAATACATTCTGTGGATTATATGATAAACACCATTGGACTCACTTAACAGGATAAAATGTATCAAATGACTATGTAATGTTAAAGGTATCGCTTGTATTGACAAACCCAGAAATTATTATCAACTCTGCAGTTCCCCTCAGCTCTTGCTCAGAGCCTTTTTGCCTTTTTAGCTCACTGTTTTGGCGTGTCAGCCTGCAAAAACTCTTATCAGCCTGGTTTCCAGCAGCTGTTTTCGGTTATAAACTCTGATAAACCCACTGTTCACCACCTGATGAGCACAAAACAGCAAATACACGTTTAAAGACTAGCTGGCGAACATTGTGGAACATTTAGCAGCTAAAAAGTCAGTTTTCTTTTGGGTAAACATAAACACAACTCCAAATGAGTTATAATGTTGCTCTGTGTCTGCTGAATGTGTACAGGCAACCGTTTGCTCACATGTTGGCCATAACAACTTCACAGGTGATAAGTGGCCTACAATCACTTACTACAGCTGTAAGGAAATAACAACCGCCTCAACCAAACTGTGCTGGAAAATTTCAGTAATTGAAGTTGGCAGCTTAAGCTGTTTTACCTGTGCTTGGTGTCTGAACAGTATAACAATGCTGTGGTTCATCCACATTATTCCAACAGTCGATAACAATCCATTTAGGTAGCTCAGTAAATAATCCCTATCTAGAAGCATTCATGTAAGTACTCCTAAATGAAATCACAATGAATACTAATATTACCCCTGTGCTTGTCCGGCTGTAAGTCATGTTATGTGATATGTCTCCTACCTGATTGCAGGTGCTGATGTCCACTCCCCCTTTGAGATATTCCAAAACCTTGTCGATGTTCCCTGCTCTTGCCGCTCGCAGGAAACTGGTGTTGCTGTCCGACTGTAAGAGACACAGGAGAAATATATTTTCATAAAATCATCGACATAATTTCCAAAGCACATATAAATTTCCTCTTTGGCTGTCGATGATGAATAGTTATCACAAAATTCTTAATGAGTCACATTCTTTCTCAATTAATGGACTAAAAAACCCAACTCACAATCTAACTCCACAAACTCTTCAGCTGTTTAGCACTGGGCCATGGTTAGCTGAAGCCTCCAGGAGAGGGGACTGAATTACAGTCTAAGTTTGGTCAAAACTCTGTTTCAGTTACGTTAGTGCAGACGGGACGTGGAACAACTGAGTATCAGAGAGAGCGCACTAAATTCAGTGTCAGAGTTTGAGACAACATTTTGTTTGCAAGCATTGGTCAGTTGGAAAATGTTTGTACCGCTTGATTGTTTGTTAATCATCATGTCATGATCTTTATTGAAAACGAATATTTTTTTCCTGATTGTAATATTGATGTCTTACTTTGTCTGTTTTCAAAAGTGTATTGTTTTAAATGATTTGTTTTACTTTGTCAACCTGCACTTCATCAAACACTGGGGGCCTGTGCCCAGGGACTACAGGGGGAAAGTAGCTTTAAGCTAGGTGCAATAAATATATTGAACTCTACTGTTAAAACCGATGGGGGAAAATACACTCTATTTATGCTCACCATTCAAGGATTACCACTGATACCAAAATGATGTTGACCATAGCATTTTCCATCTGACAATGTACTGGAGTGTTTCAAAGCTCTATGGTGTCCCACAAGGATCCATTCTTGGACCTCATCTGTTTAATCTTTTTGCTCCCACTTGACACCATCATCTGCAAACATAGTATCAGTTATTAGAGCTATGCAGATGATTTGCTCTCTCCTTTTTCATTGCAGTTTCATTGCTCTATTTTACCTCACATTGTTCCGTTTTTTTAAAGTATATAACTACACAAACTCATGCTAGTGGACTAGCTAGATGCGGTTGTGCAGGTGACACGTGGCATTACACAGTCCTGTCACATTGTCCCACTGATCCACAGGTGGCAGTATGAGGTAGAAATGCAGCAATGTGCCAACAAAAGCAGTGAAGAAGATAGCAAGATGGTAACCACGGAAGTAAACAATGCTAGATTTCAGATACTTAAAAAGTCTGGAAGGAAATGCATTCAACACATCTGTTAGCGCTGACTGATATGCACAATGGGTTTTGGTGAGTGAACACCACATTTAACTGCATTTTGTTGTACTGGTAGTTACTGTGTGACATTGAATTGTACATTGACAGTTAAGTTCTATCTAATCTGAAGACTGTTTGGAACTCATCACTCCATAAATTGGTTTTAGTTGGTTTTGTATGACATTGTGCTCTAAAAATAAACTGGAACATAATTATATGTATGCATGCTTATGTAATTAACATGCTTTCATTTTCTTTAAAGAACTAAAGTCTAAACTGGCATTGAGCAGAATCCCACAATAAATCGTTAGCAACAATTAATGTGCATCCATAATTAGACATATACGGTTTCCTTAGTGGACAATGATATTTATGGTCAAGGTTTGGGAAGGACATGTCGCCTGTTTGTTTTTGGAGGCTGAGTGAGCTGCAGTTGGAAACAGACCAGGACTGTAAGGAGGCAGAATGATTCAGCATTTTCTTCTTGGCACCGTCACTAAAGCTAAATTCTGGCTCACATACAGCATGCTCAAAGCTCCCAGCTCTCTGTTCCTCCTGTGGAAAAACACTGTGTGATGCTTATTTTTGCTGCATTCAAACTGCGCTATTCCTTCCAGGAGGAGGTCAGAGGTCAGTTTCAGAAATACTGTAGCACCACACTGGAGGTATGGGGACTCACTGTCCTGCTCATGGACAGTTCAGGGGATGTCCTGTTTATTTCTTTTGCTAAGGAATGGTCTTTCATTGGCTGTAAAGGTCACAGTTTGCATCAAATTTTCATTAGCAGGCTCTTTCAGAGTTTCATTTGTCCTTCCCTTCATCACAGTCTGTCACTCAGTCCCTTACAGCAGCACCCTGCACACAGTTTCACACGTAGAATGCAAAGATCAGAGGAAACAATGCAGCCCTGATGATGCATAAAATGATCAGTGACACCGCAGCACTGATGTCTTCTTCAAACAATCACAAATAATCCTGGTCGTATGGTTCCGACTGACCTGCAGTCAGTCTGGCTGCTGCAGAGAACTGCATTGCATCACTCAGACACACGACTGCTGGAGCTTTCTGCAACAGCGCCGCTATCACCTTAAAGGACCATACTAATGCTTCTCCATGTTTCAGTCCACAGTCTACACATAATACGAATAACATTACAGACAGCTTCAATGAAAACGTCTAAAGTCAACTTGCAGAGACTTGAAGCAAGTTTAAGATAGATGGTGCGCTTTTATACAAATGTGTGTGTGTGTGTGTGTGTGTGTGTGTGGGGGGGGGTGCATTGCAAGTCTATGTATCACTTAGTCAACAGTTTCTCTGCTGGAAGGGCACCCTAGCATCACGTTTTCTCTGCTGGAAGGGCACCCTAGAGATCCCTGCATCACATTTTCATCACACTTCTCCACTGGAAGGGCACCCTATAGAGCATCAGCATAGGCATCCAAGCGGGCACTTTTGTTAGCCTGGAAAGACTTATTTATACAGCCTCATGCATGTTCTTACGGGGTTACTATTGTTTTCTAGCAGCAATGCACAAAGCAGCCATTTTCACAATCAAGCCTGTCTGATAATATCCTCACATTCCCTCCAGAGCTGCAGAGTCACATTATGCAAGACCTTGCCCTCATCATTGTTCTCCAACTGGCGGGTTGCTATAGTGACACTGAGACCAACAGGACTCTCAGACAAGTGGGGCTTTTGCATGGATGATACTTAACATTGCAGAGAAAGGGAGAATTGTGGCAGTCAGCTTCCTACAGAAATAGTTTCATAACTCCTGGTTATAAGGAGCTTAGTCAGTGTTTTTGATGGGTAAATGTTTTGAATGTGCTGTGCATATCAGAAGAAAAGAAAACACTGTAAGAGGCCTACAGCTACATGAAGGTCATGTTTGGGGTGAGTCTGCAATGAATAGGGACCTTAGCCAGGCATGAAGGTCAGTGCTTTCCTGCTTCTTTCACCACAGTTAGTACATTTTAGAATTCTGTTAGGTACTTGAATACACAGAAAATATAACCAAACTGAATAATGTGTATCTTTTAGTATTATGTGTCCTTTCTATAACAACATGTTCCTGCTCATAGACCATTACTTCATGACTTAATCAAACCTCCTAAGCATGACAAAGCCCACATTCACATTACATCAAACATTCATTTAAAGAAGTCACTGTCTTCATCTGAGGAACGCTAGGAGCTTTATCAATAATAAAAAACAACCTCCCCCACCTCTGCACACATGATGTGAGAGACCAGTGCCCAGGCTGGGGGCATCATTGCCCCTCCCAGTTTCCACGGTGACAAGCACTGCCCTCTCTGGAGGTAACCATGACAGCAAGGCACCGTCTGTCAGCAGAGCTAGCAAAACAAGCACAGATTACATGAAGGACATTATTTCCTTTAGAACTATCTATCAACACAGCCGTACGATAGGGCATCATTCACATGTGAGACATACTGGATCTTCATGTTTGAGTGATCCAAGAAAAGAAATACAGAGGAAAACACACACACACAGACACACACGCACACACTACTCTGGTGTTAACACATTAATTATGTTGAGTGAGTAGCTCCCATGCTAACACTTCAAGTGTCTCACTTGTGGAGGCCTATGACTTAACATTTGTATGCTAATGTTTTAGCATGGCTCCAACTAACACCTGTGTTGTTGACACAAATAGTTGATGTCATCACTGGCATGCCTAAGATATCACTGTCATAGCAGAGATTTTCCACTTGCTTCAAGAAAGACATTGTCATACCTGTACCTAAATAGTTTGCAGTGTCCGGTCTAAATGACTACCGCCCCATGGCACTCACCCCCTTTCTGATGAAATGATTTGAGAAACTCGTTCTCCAGCACAAAAAAGAAGTACATCATTGGTACCCATCTAACGAGCATCAGTGATATTGGTGACAAAAAGTGCCTGCTGAGAGCCCAAAGGATATTAAAAGACAACACCCATAAAGATACAGAAGTTTCGGCTGTTGTGCACTAGATTACTGAGAAGCTTCTTCCCTCAGGCGGTGAGACTCCATCATAAAAAAGCTTTGTTTTGCTTTTCTTATGTAGCATACAACATGGACTACAACTGCATTTACAACAGATGAACCTTGAACCTTAACTGTATATCTCTATTAGTCATATAGAATTTCAAGATTGCATCAATTACCATGAGAATACAATACCAGCACATAAACTAAAACAAGCCAATAGATTAAACTCAAGGTCCACTTATTATCTTAAAGTTAAAAGTGTATTAGTAACTATGGCAGTGTATAATTAGGTAGCATATGCTAAGTATTAGCATGGACCACTGGAGCCATGCTGCAGAGTGGAACACGCGCAGCTAAAGAGACATGTATGTTTCTCAGTAGTTGGTGGAGAGAAGAACAGAGCTAATAGGTGAGTGAATATTCGAGTCAGTGGCCTGAAACACAACAAACACACAAACTCATATGGAATAATAATGTTGCTCTGTGTTGGCTTGATGTCTAAATGGAAAGTTGTTTGCTACCACATGAACTTTAGGCAAAACAACTTCCTTATTGTGAATCTGTCAGCTTGTTTTAGAGTTCTTCTGCCCTCAAGTGGCTAAAAAATGATTACTGTTGCTGTTACAGCTATTAACTTTTATGGGAGGGTGCTTATTATGTCCACCAATAACTAAATGCATGACCATTAAACTGCCCTTTACTACACCACTATACTACCAATACCATATATTGAACCTAACCTAAATCCAGCTAAACATTTCTATCCTTAAGAATAGCTTAAAGAGGACATTTGACCAACATAAGAGTAAGAGTAAGAACATGCTCACACATGAATTGCCCTTGTTTATTTGATTGAAGCAGGACATTGTATTCCTAGCTGTCCGCACAGAATAACAGCATCTCTGTTTACTAGCAACTGCACCTCTCCCGTTGGTGCTGGCTGTGTTTGTGTGTGTTTCTGATATTAAAAGCTCCTTTGGGTTGCCTTGCACACATTAGTCGACAACAGCACATCAGTCAGTGCAACTAATAATAATCATTATATCCACAAAACCCCACATTTAGCAAAATAAAAAGCTGTTTTTCTTTTATACTTAGAGGTGTGAGGTTTTCACCCCAAAGCGATACCAACGATATAATCAAATAGTACAGACCATTCATGTAGAGTATAAATAACTTGTTCTAATTAATTATCCTCAAGCTGACATAACTGGAACTACAGTAGGTCCTGATATATACACACCACATTCATCTTCCCTGTTTCCATTCCCTTCATTACCATTATGATCAACAGCAGCACAGAGCTTTGGAAGACATCTTGGAAATGGCCCAGGCAATCAGAACAAACAGTGCATCAGTGCAGGACCCGGGAGGCTGTTTGTTTAGATGTAAATGCATAAGGCTGAGGGAGCATCCATGTAATGCTTTTTTAGTATTCAACTGCACCAAAATAATGAATGAATGAATACTAATATTTATTTAGTATGAAGGATATTCAATAGGGAAGTATTACGTGATTGGGGTGAAAATGGCAATTATAACTTCATACTATGTCATATGTCATTTGCTGTTGAGCAGAATCATCTAAACTGAGTGTTTGCTGTTAAGGAATGTTTAGTTTAAATGATGTATGCTATTGGATGAATAGATTAATTCCCTTTTCCAATACATGCTTGAGGATTACCTTTGTAATGTTTGACTAAAATAAAACTTCTTTATATTAGTCCTGCAGCATTATATTTATTAATTTCCCCCTAAACATTTGCATATTTGCTACAGCTCATAATTAGGAGGACATGACTTTAAAGATCCACACGACTAGTTTGTCAGTGTGAATGGTCAAGGATCATGGGTCAAACCGTAGAGCTCTCCAGAATAGACCATGTCTAACAATCAATACAAACATCCACTCAGAGAGACCGCCTCACTGTTGCCACACTGTTTCACTGACTCTTCTCTTTCTCTTATCTTCTCTCTTTCATCCTTTGAGATAATAGAAGCTCAGCTGGAACCTGTGCAGCCAGGTCGCTGCAGGCTGTCATATCAATGTCTCATGCTACACACAGGCCAATTACAGCCGTCTGGACCCTCCAGTGCCAGTTGCTGGGCTTCATCAGGCAAAATATACACTACAACGTTTTGGGTTGTTTTCTCGACCCGTTCTCTTTCCAACTCGTCACATACTGAAGCTTGGTCAGGACCCTTGGCATCTCCTCCTGGTTAGCCCAGAGCATCAAACTATAATTATCCACTACGGTCCCAATAAACATGTGGTTAACCAACAAACTAAAACAGTTTTAGGCAATAAAACCACTTTGTTAGATTTGGGAAAAAACATCATAATTGGGCTTGAAATAAGTGCTTAAACTAAGTCACATGTAAACAACGTAACATGAGGATGGAAAACATGGCACAAACATCACTAACGTGACTTCAAAATAACATTGGTCACGACACCGGTTCCCTGGTTTATTTGAACCATCCCAGTCACAACCCACCTGCCCTGTGAGGGTTTTGTCACTCATCATACTACATCACCTCCAGAATCGACTACTGCAACAATATTCTTCATGGCACATCATCCAAAATCCTAAATAAACTCCAGTACATCCAGAACTCTGCTGCTCGCCTGCTCACCAGCACCCGCTCCCGTGATCACACTCCCTGAGCATTTTCTTTGAGCATGTACTAATGACGCGGATTTTGTTTACATTGTAGTTACTTGAAAGCCTGGTGCATCTCATACAGATGCCAAAGGGTTCCTTTAGGGTTCCTTTAGGGTTCCTCGGTATCAGACGGCGAGGGCCGTTACGAATGCTGGCCTACTACAAGTTGGTGGCATGAGATATGAGAACATTTTGACAGTAGATGTTAAGGGTAAGGAAAAGAAGTCTGATGTTTTGACCATATGAGCACAAGACCTAAGACCTTTAGTTTACAATTGCCCTTATGTATATTGTATGTATATTGTACATCATATTTGTATTTTACCCATATTAACCAGGATATTGCCACTGAGATTTAAAATCTCTTTAAGACTAACAGGTAGGTTTGCGTGTTTTAGCTGGTTGGCTACGAATCATAAGAATCGTCATTGCTGCTGATCATTTTAGAATGCATACCAAGTGTTTACATTGATTTCTTATCTTCCAGGAGGAATTTGGCGAGAAACAGGTAATTTAACACACTTTTTTTACATTTGTATATTAACACATCCAGAAGACACAACATTAGCAGTTATTTGGAGTCATGTCTGAGTCCAACATTCACTCTCTTGTTAATTCTGGTTTGGTGAAAAATATCTGTCCCTTCAGCTGCTAAATGCGTTGAAATAAACTCAAGAGCTGTATAAAATCCCTACTATGCACTGATATTAAGCACATCTCAGTGTGTAGTGTGTTCACACAGGAATATTGAGAAGTCCACAAACCAAAAATATTGCAGACTAAATACAGTACGATGCAATGCACAAAGGATATGAAAGAGCAGCTCACATGGGGAAAACAATGTGTGGGTGCTAGGTGGTGGTAAAACCGCTCCAAAAAACTCTTGGACGACAACAAATAAGTATTAAATCTTAAGAAAAACATTTGTGAAGTTACATTTTCAGTAGCTTTCAAAGTTGCAGTTTGAATTACAGCCGACGTCACACGTAGTGTATCATTTCCTGTTCATATAAAATGTATGGTTATATAAAACCATATATAAAGTTGTTTTTCCTTGAGACAAAAGTTGGATGACTTTAACATGCAAAGCCACCGGTATGACGTTTGAATACTTATGAAGCCAGGTATTTGTCACGGTCATCCTGGCACTGTTTCAAAGACAATATATCCAAACTACTGATGCCCTTTAATAATGCACTGAAATGTGTCTGGAACCTACACTTTGAACTCATACATGAGCTGACCAGGCTTTGTGTTCAACAAGAACCGCCCCTATCTATGATTCAAACACTTTCTTTTCAATTAGACTACTGCCAAATAGTTTGAGATACAACTTTGCAACTCGGGGATATCGGAAAAAAAGTTCCAGCATCTTAAAGTCAGGGGACAACTGCCACAAAAAAATCACTTAACTCAAGAAACCTCTTTTAAAAAGAAACAAAATGTTGTAGCCCCACTGATATATGTTCTTACAGAATACATCAGCAGTACTTTTTGTCTTGTATTCCCAGCAGCAGCCGCGGCATGCTGCTAAAGTCATTACATTGCTTTTCAAATTAGCCACCAGAGTCCACATGCTGCTGTGCAGGATAACTTTAGGAGCAAAAATGTCACACTGGCCTTTAAAGGGTGAGGAGAGCAATAATAACTCATCCCACCCCACGTACACACAAATGCACACACAAGCTCCTCAAACACCTTCATGTATCTCCTGCTAACACCTTTTGCAAGACACCAGTCAGTACTGATTTCGAAGTCAGAACAATAAGTCCTAAAGCCGTTTACACATGCTTTCAATGAAAACAGAAAAATGTTGCATGCAAGTTGAGCATCTTGTCAGTGACAGATGCAAAAAACAGTCCTGTCATCAAGATTATGCCCAAAATAAAAATACCTGCGGCTTTAAAAGTACTAGCTGACACTAACTTCTAGGTTTCTGCTTTAAAAAAGTAAATCAAAACTTTCTTGTCTGTAAAGTCTCCTAAAAAGAGCACTTCAGGGGCGCCCTAGTGTGGGCTCTTACCAGTGTCAGTGGAGGCTGCTCAGGAAAGTGCTCCACACAGTAGTAGTGTGGCAAAGCATTCTGGTCCAGGTAAGACTGGCTCCCGGCAGTCCTCAGGCCCTTGTCCGAGCCACACACCTTACACATGGCCGCGTTGCCCATGCTGCAAGGTTTACAAGTCTATCCCATGCGAAGGTAAAGGAATCCAAGTAAGTGCATTTAATCACTCTGATAATCCACTCTGTGCTCCCCTCCCCCTAAAAACCCCCTCAGTCCCTGCCCAATCTCACTTCCCTTCGGCCTCAGCGGCGCTCCCGTCCCTGTCGCACCGCCACCTCCAGCAGAGTGCTAGCCCTTACTCATTGCTAATTCTTACTCTCTGACCATTGACCAACACCCCCCTAACCCGGCTATTTTTACACCCACCAGCCGACCTATGCAAGTAGAGAGAAAGAGAGCGGAGAGAGGGTGGTCGACATGCCAACACAGGAGGGGGCATCGCAGACCCATTGAGCATGGATGGACATGTGGCCTATATGTGAAAATGATTTGTGACGATATGCAGTCAAAATCAAGCACTTTATTGCTGCTGCTGATTGGCATGTAAGTGTGAGGCTCCTTTAAGTTTAAATACCTGTGTAACCTGCCTCCATGCAACCTTTTCCTGAATGCCTTCACCCAGACGGAAAACCAAGCCATGCTTTTAACTTCATGCTTGCTGAACACCTGCTAAAGTGCAGCTTTATCTCCAAGAGGAACTGTAAGGAAAAAATAGGAATATATTTGTTTTTTTAGCAAGAAAATGACTGAAGGAAACATTGAATACTTGTCACTGTCTGGCATTAAAGTCTTGGAGGGAACAGATGGCAATAGACTGATTAAATCTACAAATACAAGTATGAGTTGACCAACTGGGGGTCATTCATCACAAGAGTTGACCCCCACTGGTGACTGGTGTACAACACTAGCAGCATACCAGGCTTTCCGCACTGGTCCAGACTTTCCTTACGCATTATGTTCACTTCACTTCATGTCCTGGACTGTTTAATGGAAGCAGGCATGGTGATTTACTAATGCAGATGTGTGTCAGACTGTGGCCCAGAGCAGAGCTGTATTGATTCACTTGGACTGAATGCAAATTACATTCACACAGACCTTTTCATGGCAATTGAGTGGTTCACAGCATTAATGGTATGCTGTTTAATAGGAGCTTCAGACATCAGGTCCCTGCTGTCTCTACATGTCAGGGAATGTCTCGTCCATGGTCTGTATTCACCCTGTGTGTGTGTCCTCGTCTGATGACATCAGGGAGGTAAATGTCCCCATTCTCTTTGCACTCTTCGAGGTTGTGACTAGCACAATACTCTTACTGTTGAAAATATCACCCAAACAATTCTCATTCACTGAATATGTTGACCTAGGGAGAAAGAGAACCACAGAAACCACACAAGAAGGCAGCTTTCGACTTTTCTATGAATGAATGAATACAAACTGGGTAGGCACGAGGAGAACAGAAAACCATTTCAATATATCCAATTCAAATTAAAATCATATATGCATTTGGAGTATTGCAATAGTCAATAGAAGAAAAAAACGAATGCTACAATCCTTATTTATTTGCATCATAAAGAACCAGATACCGTCTGATTGGTATAATGACACACAAACCTTTCCCCTCAGAGTGGGCTTGTTTCCCAGAGTTTTAAGTCCACTTAAAATCATATTTTACTTGGAAGGAGTATTGATAACTATGATTTAGATTGCATCCTCATTTATTTCCAAATAGTTGTCATATAATCAAATTGTAATACTTCCTAAGAAGTCTGTTTACAATTTAGAGGGGGTCTTGGTGGTCATTGGGTGCTTGAAAATGAACAGTTGCAACAGTTTAAGTTTTCTTAATTTGAAGTTGAAGTTGTGTGTCGTCTGCATAGCTATGGAAACCTACACTGTGTTGTTGTATCATTTGGCCGAGCAGAAGTATGAGTATGCTTGGTTTATGCGAGCTGGTGCCACACTTGATTCCAAGTTGGTAAAATACCTTATTTAGCGCCCAGTTTAATAAATCTCAAATCATATATTTTATCTCCCCTTTTATAAGCAAAGATTAGTAAAAAAAACATTCTGGGAGCCATTTAGCTAATAAGCATATATGTTAATAGAATTTCAAAAAAATAGAAATGATTTGAATGTACTGTATATATTTGAGTTTTAGCCATTGGATAATTATGATTTTTGGTCAGTTATGATTTTTGTTGCTTAATGTTGTGGAAAGTTAAACCCTAAATGATATGTTACGGGTTCATATGATCAGGACATTCAGTGCTGGATTCAGGTAAAAGAAAAGTGCTTCTAAAACCCAAAACCTCAGCGTAAGTATGTGTATTGGAAATAAGTGTAGAACCCTAATAAACATGCTCATGAACACTTAAAGACAGTCTTCCTGTTAGATAGATAATGGATGTCAGCTCAAAACAGCAGGTTTGGATCATCTTAAAACATGGCAAACTGCATTGCTTAAATCATAAAAACCAGGACTCACTTGTTTAGGTGGTGCAAAGTCTTCTGAACCAACATTTACAATATCATAGCATTTACTAAGAATATCATGCAGAGTAAATCTTGTGTGATGGCAGATTTTACAGGCTGAACTTCCTGAGCTGGAGAATTGCTATCGAATCTGATCTAACTATAATTATCCTTAATGTTGGGAATGCAGTCGTGTTGCATTAACTGAACATTTTCTGTCATTTACTAAATGGCACCCATCTTATTGTTTATTACACAAGGTAACATGGTTATTAGTTTTTACTTCACAAAATAAGAACAAAATGGGAAAATGGTGGAAAAAAACATCCTTTGACTGAGCAGATATACTGTACGTCCTCAGAACATTTGAACTGGTCAGCCTGATGGTGATTGGGGCATTAACAACCTGAGCAACCAAACACATGACCAAGGCCACTCAGGTCATGTGGCCTGCTGTATGACCTAGCTGGTCTGGTCTGGTTCTCTCCTACAGATCTAATGTGAAACAGTGTTGGGGTGTGGGCAGGTGGTCATGTTTCATTGCAGCAACACAACATGCCAGAGATAGACACTAATAATTCCAAGCACTGGCCCAACGGGCTACCAAGCCCCTACATTTGGTGGCCAAAGCCCATCTTTGGTGGCCCGAATGTAAACATGTTGGAAACAATACAGAAAACGCAATTTAACCCTGACTGACTTCTTTAACTGTGACACAATAAATGAAACAACATTAACAGAAGTAAAATATATAATTCTTCATTAACTTTGGAAAGTTCTTTGTCCTCTCACAGTTTCTTAGTCCACAGTCTATCCTTTTTGGGGAAGGGGAAATTAGCAAAACTCTGATATCAATCTGGTATCAAGAAGAGGTTGAATAAAATGTTTTGTTTGATGTAATATTATTTAATGCCTTTTGTTTGCAGAACAACAAATATGGCACATCTTACTGATATGCCAAGATTCCCTGACTGAGAGCAAGTTGAATGAGGAGACTCTAGAGAGACAGCTACGCCCTGACCAACGGGTGTAGCTGAACTGTAGACCCACATGGGCTGCAGACCCACATGTTAAAGAGGAAAAATTCTGAATACAAGGACAGAAAATTAAAAGTAACTCATGTCTTCCTTAAATATTTCTAAAATCTGATGAATTCCCAATAATGTTTGCATGAATATTCAAGTAATATGTATCATATTTTGTAGCGAAGTAGTAGTAGTAGTAGTAGTTTTGTAGTAAAGAATACATTGTATAAGTTGTAAATCCAGTGGCATCCTATCACATATAAAACCAAACAAAAATCCATCTTCATAAAACAAGTTGTAGTAATAATAATATATAAACAAGCATATAAAGCTACTGCAGATGTAAAAACAAAAGCAGTTGACTTACCAGAGCTGCTGTTCACTATTTAAAGACAAAGTCCATCCTCCTTTCTTTGTTAACAAAGAGTTTAATCTCACGGTTGTTCAGTACATCCGTGTGTTTTAGTTCCAGTAAGAAGTCCTTCTGGATTCATGGACGCCAGTGAAGACAGTCGAGCCTCCCCAGTTGTATTTCTTGAATATGTTTTAATGCGTTTGAGGGCTGAAAATGTCCGCTCAGCAGAGGCAGCAGATATTGGGATTGTCACCGCCCAACATGTCACGCTAGCCCACTGACCAATCACGTACTTGTAGGCCAGCTAGCAGGCTCTGACACGTCAAAGAATACGCCCAACATGTCAAGCTAAAGATCTGATTGGTTGAACACTATGACAATCAACAATATCGTCCCCATTCACTTAAACTGCAAAGAGATTCACTTGTGAGTCTGCAGGCCTCGGGTCTCTCTTCTTACCTAGAGACACAGAGGTGAAATCTGATAAAAGCTCTACTTAAAACAAGCTGCACTGGAAGCAGAGCAACTGAGGAAGACAGTAGCTGTACAATGAGAAAATAAGATAAGGGGAAACATATTTTTATAAATTATAATACATGTAGTGTATTTAAGAAGAAATTATAAAATAGCTATAACTTTGTGATTCTGTTTAGGCCAGCAGAGAAGGCCTTGCAGGCCCTGACGGCCCACCACTGTGTAAATCACAGGGAGACGGTAACAACTGTGGCAAGTTGATTAACAAGCATCCCTGCTGCTGTGGAGAATTTTATGAATTCTTTAAGGACAGTTTTGCTATGTTTCTCTTTGCTGATATACGTATCTATAGAGCCTATAGCCATTCTGCCACCATAAGCTACTGGTCATACCAGACCAAGGAAAGCTCTAGCAGCAAACCTACGAGTGTATGTGATTGGACAAGGTTGCATTTTACTGCTTATGAATTCAACTTTTCATTTGTAAGGAGAGGAATGTGTTAGTTCTTTCAAATCTTTAATTAGTCGTGCTATCAGAAAAATACCCTTTAAAGTGCAATTTCTTAGATTTTCATTTAAATAAATGTCTGTTAAGTCACTCTCTATTGCTGAATGATGAATGCTCTTGCATTTGCAGTATTACAAACTCAGTGTCTGAGCAACATCCGCGGGAAAAATCACAAGCGGGAAGTGAGATCCAAGAACAAACATGCAGGCACTGTTTATCGCCATAGAATAACGAAACAGAGATCTTCATGATTGCATTATTAATCCAACACATTTTCTTTGATGTCAATTTGCAGTGAGCGAACACACATTCATGCTGGATGTCAGCACAGTCACAATTTTGCAAATTCTCACATACAATCGCATACAACTTGAGTTCAGTTTAGCTCCATGAAATGCAAACCATTAGGCATTTCTACTGCTTTGTCACCGAACGGTGCCTTTTCAGTTTCATTAACCTTCTCTTCAACGTAATTTACGTAATGTCTCCTTCCATCTCCCCTCTAAACAGCCATCAGCTGCCAAAACACTCATCCAATAAGTGTAGCCAACGAATGAGGCCACGGGTGTGTGTGTGTGTGGTTTAAAGAGACAAAGGTCAAACCTGGCCTGGGACAAGTATGCAATGTCATTTATTGAACTCGTCACAAGTTAAAACAATGTCTCCACAATGCCCACAGTAATCACCCACTCCCCTCCTCTTCCTTCCCATCCAACCCCCACACACACACACACACACACTCCAACATTCCCTCTGTGGGTCGGTAATCCACTGGGCGGGGCAGACGTAGACAACAAACCCTTTTAATCTGTGATGGACCATATGGCTCACTGGCTGCGGGAGGGAGGAGGAGCGCTGGGTAAAGCCACTTGTATTGCTGTATGTTCCCGCTGTGGGGGGAAATATGATGATGTGTGTGTGTGTGTGTGTGTGTGTGTGTGTGTGTGTGTGTTTACTGGCAGGGGAAAGGGAGGAGAGAGGTTTTAGTATGAAAATTCAGGGGGTTGTATTGGAGCAGCAAAAGGCTAACAACGGGTTTAACACTTCCTGTTTTCAATTGTGTTCTGTGTTTTCTTAATATTAGTTACAAATCACAAAAGAAATAACTTCTTTATCCTTTATTTTTTAAAGTTTAGTGTGAATGTAGACCTACTATAGTTAAACTCAGCAGGCTACATAATTCTATGAAGAGAATGGGCCTTTATTAAAGCTAACTAGCTACAGCTGAACTGGTGCACAGATCAGTTAGGGGACAGAACGGGAGCTCAGCCTTGTAACAGACTTGTGATGAAGTGCAGTCAGTTATGCAGGCAAACACTTATCTGGGATTAAACATACAGTACAATGTATGGTACTGCCACATGTCGATATACTGTACATATTAGAGTACTAAACACATAAGTACACTCAGAAGAAACAGGTTACTGTTAACATGCTGTGCTGTGAAAAAAGAAAAGAAAACATGAATTATAGAAGTTGGAGGCCAGGTTGCTATGGAAACAGATGATTCTGAAAATATATATTCATGGATTGTTCTTTTGCTAAAAGATAGAGGACCTGCAGAAAATGAGAGTGGATGTCTCTATTGTCCAATAGGACTGACGGGTTGTATTGAACACAGAGGTTTAGGCAACAGAGCTGGTAAAAAAGCTTCTTACAACCCAATTTACCGACCCCCACCACCTGGTACCTGATAACTGACTGACTTGTCAACAGATGTCCCAGGTCAAGGAGAGGGATGTGGGATACTGACTCCACAAGTAAATGCTGACCAGAAGAACTTTGAATGCTGTGAATATTGAGCATTTCTAACTGATGGCCATAACTTCACCTCTCATGCTACAGAAATCTCCAAAGAATTTGTGTTGAGTTAAGTGTTAGAGTAAAATACTTCATAAGTCTTTACAAAGTAGAAAAAATACTTCCCCACTTTAATACTGAACAACATATTCGTCCATTCACTGGTGAGGAAAAACCAACAAGTCTCACAGCAGTTTGTCTCTGTATAGGTTTTGTGTACAGGGGCTGTATGTCTGGGGTTTTGGTGTAGCCACATTTGTTTATAGAGATTAAACTGTTTGTAGCTATACCTCTGTCATATAACCAACAAAATAAACTGGAATGTAATTGATGTAATGGGACAGGTGACATAAAGAAGGTGTGTTATGATTCTCCAAATCCACGATTCACTTCAACTTTCAATTTTAAGGTCAAGATTCAATTTTTGAATTAAACTTTTTCTTCAGGCTTTGAAAACTTGATTCGTACAAAGGACAACATCACTGTTTTTGTTCATTTAAATTCTACTTTGCAAAGATTTGATTGGTATCAAGTGTGATATTTTTCTGGAATGTACCACACTAAGGCCAAATGGTCAAATTGAAATGATTTATTTAATATGTTATAACAATAACTTATTTCACCAGTAGTAAGATCCACTAGATGGCAGGAGGGTACTTTACAGTAGTAGAGTTTGCAGTGTTTACGAGGTGCACCTGAATCCCAGATGAAGTCCCTCTTGGCGCCCACATGATTTATCGTACAAGGTGATGTAGACAAACAATCAATATTAAGAAGCGATAGTGCAATCCTGGCGTACCAAGTAGTTTTTTCTGAGCAATTTCTGATTTAGAATTGCCTAAAATTCTAAATCAGTCTAAAAGTCAGAATATCTCTGTCTACAACGCTTGTGACGACCCCTCCCTTCCACTAGGGATCTATGTCCTGTTTGTCTTTCAGGTTGTTGCTCGTCAGCTGACGGGACACACCTGAGCCTGGTGGGATGTCAGGTAAAAAGGCTCCCCTCTTCTTTGGCTGACGGCTCCTCTTCTTTGCTGCCCTTTCTTTGGATGACGGCTACTTATTTGTTTTGTTTGGTTATTTGTTCTTTAAATAAATGTCAATGTATTACTTTTACCACTTGTCCTGTCTTCCTTATGTTGCAGCCTTTGAGCCGGGTTGTAAAACGCTTCAATTTTGACTTCTCTTGCAAGTCCAGCAATTGTATGTGCACTACTGAACTGCTGAAGTGCACCACATTTATTTTTCAGAAAATAAAGACTATGACTAGAATATTGTTCACTTAAAAACTATTTGGTTATTAAAATGCCAAAGTTACTACGTGTTGATTAAGTCTTCTTTTAAATTGCTCAAGTGCATTGCCTGTAAATGTCTCAACTTGTCATTCCGGTCTATCTTTCAAAGACTCTGATGCCCTGAAGGACTAACACTGTGTAATCAGAAAACACACACTCGTAGGTAGTGATGTTGGTGCCTGGACTGGGTCCAGTGGGGCAAATGAATCTCAATGAGCCCTGTTTGATTGAATTGGTGTGGCTATAGCATTTACACAAACCTCACAACCTTAGCATGGCATCTCAAAAACACACACAGGGAAGAAACTGTTGTGTGGAGGGATGATGAACCTGACTAAAATTGCAGACCAGATACCCACAGAGCACCACCTTGCTCTGCCTGCGGTTCAGATACTATGCTTCTACTTCACATGACTACCTCGCTCCATTCATTCGGTCATACGGTCCACACGGTGGCCTTCACAGTACAACTGTATAATTCCATAACTATTCGGAGACTTTCTATAATCAAAGCTGAACTAACCATGGGTCAGATGACAATGTGTAATGTGAAAGTGAAAACACACTGTGAAAGGGTTATGGTTGTAAGACAAAAACAACTCCCAGACTGGACAACATCGTGATAGAGAACTGTCAATCACAAGGTAGCCCTGCCCTAAAGGACACCCTGCTCTTTTCCTTTTTTAAATCTAAATGGAACCATAATTTACAAGATGAACATCATTCAGTATTATTTGTTAGCTTACACTATCTGGCAGCTGGTTAGCTCGGTGGTTGTGAAGTGCTTTTGACATTTTGTAATTTTTAAAAAATGACTGAGGAGGAGTTAGGACAGTATTTGTTAAAACAACGGGACCAGCATGCTCTCACCAACTCCAGTTTTGCTGGAGAACTGTGACTAACAGAAACGAGACAAGTATTCATTCAGTATTTTTGTATTTCACAAGTTCTTTTGACTGAGACAATGGTGTTGCATTTATTTTTATTATATGTTATTTATCAGTTGTTCCTGGCCACATGTTAAAAACTCTCCCAAGAAATACAATAAAGCAGCAAATCTTTTAAATGGATATGGAAGTAAAGTATACATCCACCAATAAATGATTTTATTGCATAATACCTGGTAATTATCTTAAATCCAAACTAAATAAAATAACTAATCAAGAGAGACAAAAGACACTTTCTTGTGAGCACTATAAACTTTCTTATGAACGTAATAAACTTGTATGCAACTATCCTTAGGGCTCTTTACCAACCAGTTTAGTTCCCCTCTAAAGTAGTGGGTTGGGGCATAAATCTCAGAAACAGACAAGTACAATCCTAAACCTTCTGCTATGAAAATGTGTTTTTGCATACCAGGAGGAGCAATCTTTGTCATTGTTCTATAGCCCGAGTTTTGATGCCAAATCGCGAGGGCCAAATTCCCAAAAAGTGAGTGTTGTTCATTAAGACCTAAAGTAGCTAAATCTTGACTTCTCCGAAAAGATGTTTAGGCAGATAGCGCTCAAGCTAAGCTCCTTTGGATGATCTTTCCCCTTGCATAACTAAGCCACACCATCATCTGCTATACTGCACTGCACATCCAACTTTGGACCACACCACTGTGGCAATAGGGTCTGACACAGCTGCTGGTTTTATGTGCTTTTATTTCACATCTAAAAATCACTGGATTCCCAGATTTAAAACTAAATATGTCAAGATCTCATGGAGACCTGGAAGTCCAGCAACCACTGATAACCATTGATTAACTAAAAGGCATCCAAGAATAAGTGAGTATTGCTTCCAATTTACTGTAGAAAGCCCAAAATTCAGATCCTGCCACTACACTGCCCTAATACAGTGCTATTAAACAGTGTGTCTCTGCACTTCCAGGGTAGACCCTGCTGACTCTCCGTAGTGGATTCTCCCTCTTTTGGTTGCCATGGCGACAGGATTGGTAACTCTCCTGAGCTGCAGACTCCCATAGTGCCACAGCAACCAGATTATAAATGCTCTAATCCAGGATTTTGCCAATCCCAGTTCAGCATCAAACATGGTGCATGCTCAACATCTATGTTCCATCAGTGGGGGTTTGCGTGGGGCTGGGTTTTATGGTGGGGGGCATCATGAACCATGATAAGCAAAGAGGACATTTCCTGGTTCAGAATACAAGCAGTTGTGCGTTTGGAATACTTTATTGTTCCCATAGGGAAATTTGTTTTATAATCCAGAACTAAATGTTACCTGATCTGTTTTCTGCAGCACTAAACGACAGTAAACCTTTCTTCAACTGTTCACATTTGGTCACATAAATGTTTTTGGGACAACCAAACAATTTTAGGTTTCTGGTTTAACTCAACGGAAGTTTCCCATAAAACATTTGAAGGGAAAGGCTGCTGAACTAAGTAAAACTTTATCAGAAAGGATTACTGTGGTAGAATGATTGAACATCAGAAACACACTGTGACCATAGACTTAGAGTGCTCAATCATTCTGTCTAAAGCTCCAGCAGATCAGTAGATAGATCCATAGATAGATGGAAAGGAGGTGAGTGGGGGGGTTGTGAGCCAGTGATTAACATGTCTGCCACTAACATTTCCCCCTAAATTGCATCAGTTGAGCACCCAGCTGTGTCCTGAGATTAGATGTAAAAACAGATAGGAGAGTGGCTTTGCCAGCAGGACAGCTGAATAATGTGATGCTCTGGGGGTCAGAGGAGCATCCAAATCAACCATGATAGAAGAAGAAAGCATATTTTTTGTTCGCATTTATAAAGAAAATTTCAATACTTCCGAAACCGCTCATCATATTCTAATTTAATCATTCACACATACTCACTCACCGATAGTTCAGCTTTCAGGAGCAAATTAGGATCCAGCCAGGGATCAAACCGGTCGATCTACTGATTTATGAGTGACCAGCTCCTGACTACCTCCTGAGCCACAGTCGCCCCCATACGCACTATAACTGGAGTCCATGGGAAGCCGTTAACCAAAACCCACTATGGTGACTTTTTTGGATCAGATTCCAAGCAAGTCCATTATCCAATGGAGAGTTATGCGAGCTTCAGCAGCGCACCATGCCCTGATTTTCTGCAAGGCTTTGTGGCCAACTAATTTGAGCTTTGAAACCAAATGACGTCCATACCTCACGTCAGTACTCTACCACTTTAGAAAATAATGCTTGAAAAGTTTTTTTTCCCGCAGTCACCAACCCATACAATCTAAGTTGGACGTGGATTGGCTACCTTAACAGAAATGTTTTGATATCTGCTTTTTGTAAATTGCTTCCACTGTTGGAAGATTTGTTCATCCAGATATATGTGAGTACATATTTACATTACAGTCATGTTTATCCAGAGCAACTTACAATACAGATTCTATCATATTTCTACAGACAGCACATTTTCTAGGCACAGCAACGGGAGCAATTTTGGGGTTAAGTGTCTTGCTTGAGGACACATCGACATGCGACTAGCAGAGCCAGAGTATCGAACCGCCGATCCTCTGATTGAAGAACGGCTCTCCACTTATCCACAGTCACCACACTCCAGGCTATGGGAAATGATCAACTACAGTGATAGAAAATGTACCATTTTTGAGTGAAACACAAAAATGTAGTCAACGTTTCATGCGTTGCCCACATACTAGAAAGCACTAGAAAGGCGTGTAGAGACAAAGTGCCCACTTGGTCAATCACAGGTGTTCTAATGAGTCACATATACAGTATGATGCAGCACCTGGCAAGCCTTTCAACAACATTATGTGTCCATTTCTGTTTCTCTTCATGTTTTTCCTACAGCTTTGAAGTCTATCTGAACTAAATATTGTGTAAAATCCATTAAGTATCATTCTTCAGTTTCACGATTTGCATCAAGTCTGCAAACAGTATATCAAGCCTATAACAAATAAGCTAAAGTCCATTTACCCAAAACCTAACCACTAATACTTTGAAACGGTTGAGGCTGAAATGCACTCCGTCAAACACAAATGGCCACAAAAACAACCATGATGAAGATGGCAAATGGATTACTACTGCGGATTAGTATTACACCATCAATCTCCTGTTATATTTGAGAGATAGAAACGAAAAGAAAGAGCCAGAGAACAGATTAAAGGGGAATTATGTAATTGTTCAATTCATTTCCATTAGGCTCTGGAAGGAGCTTCTGTACAACTCCACTGGATGAGTCGATCAAGTAATTAAGTATGAAATGTGAGAGCCAAACAAGTTTGTAAGATAAGTTTGCAGTTGAACAGCTGGCACTGTAGTCAAGGCAACAGCCTCCGAGAGGTCCCTGCAGCCACACTGACGTAGAAATGATTTCTCATCAAACACAAATGTAATCAGCAGAATTTTGCACTGAAGATACTGTAACAATCGTATCAGTCCTGAGCATACACAAAATACATGTTCTCAATGTCAACCTTTGGTTGAGAATAGCTAACAAACACATAGTGAATGTATAGGAAGGATGGTGATCGTGGTTATGCAGTTAAAAATATCAATACCGAATTGTCAGGTTGCATATAAATATTTGCCTTAAACAGTACCATCCCAACACCTGCACTATATACAGGAAACATTACACTATCCAAGTAATGGAACAGGTGCATTAGCAAGACAGCAAAAACAACACCTGAGAACAATACTCTTCCTATTGGTTCAATACTTATATCTACCTTTGTAAAGGTTTAAAATAGTATTAGAGGTACAAAACTGTATTAGAGTTCGAAAGCAATACTTTTATTTTGATGTATATTCACAATCCAGTGACCAGATTTCTTCTACAGGCAGTGTAGACAAACCACTGAAAGAACATTCACACTATCATGGGATTCTAACTCTTTAAGGGAAGATGGTAGGCATGCTGCTGTAGTAAGCATCCAGATACATACTACGTAATTAAAATGGCAACTACAGGATAATGACGCACTGAATATCCCTTCATTTCCCAAAATTCCTCTGAGTCAGTTACGTTAGAGACATCATCATTAAGGCGTCCTGACTTCTGGTTTTACTTTTACAATGAAGCCATTGGACTGTTAATATTACTACATGTTTAAACACAGTGTAAAGTCAGCAAACTCACTCAGAAAAGACCATTGTACAACAATACCTAACATTAGCTAACATTAGCCACCATAAGCTACTGGTCACCAAAACAAAATGAATCATTGCAGTTTTGCAGGTTTGTAGATGAAGACAAAATTTGAGGTAGATGAAACAAGACTGGTCATTATCTGCTACATGTCTACCTTGCATGCGCATTGTGAAAGAGTCAGAGACACTGGGATACATTTGCTTTGGTCGACTTAAAGATAGATCAAACATGAATGTGCATATGCGAGACACAACAGGGTGAAGGTGAGGGGTTGCCTCCTTGCAGCTTTTCTGGGTGTATTATGCCTGCAGAGGAGATGCACTTATCAGAATTGCACTGCAGTGCTGGAGCAAGTGCAATGGGAGACAAAGCAGTGTGTGAGAGAGACATACTGAATAAACAGTGAGTTAAGATGTAATTGAAATTGCACAAAGAGTCTTACATTAGATTTGTTAGATAACGTGAAGAAGTGTGAGGTGAATAATAATCACAGGAGAGACAGACGGTTTGGACAACAGATGTAATAAAATGGGTATATCATCTCAATCTGGAATGCTTAGATCATGTGACGGATACACACGAGGCTGAACAGCCCTGTTAACTGTACCTTAATGTATCCTCCACCACATGTCAGCATGGACATCATTTTAGAAGTCTACTGCAGTATGGAGTTGTTCCAAGCTGTCCTGCTGTGGTATGATCTGCCCCTTCCGAACAAAAACACATACTGTAGATAGAGACGACAAGCTGTTCAGCGAATAATTTTCTCCATTAGAAAAAAATATATATCTGAAAAAAGTGGTTGTGGATTTGCTGCATGAGAGGTCAATTGATTGATTAACACTGTTAATTCTATTTAAACTAATGTCTGTTAATGTCAAGTCCTTCTAGATAGAAATAAACATGACATAGCTTAGCTCCTCATTAGCCGTAACAAAACAGACTTAGCTGGAGCTTGAGAAGTTAGATGATTATTTCTATTTGACCCAAACAAATGCTAGCTAGTTAACAAACCAGTAGGATACTTTTAAAAAAGCAGCTACGTTATTCCACTAGTTAGATAAGCTAAAATAACCAAATTGACAAGATAACAAATACACCAAATGATGATCAGAATCAAATATAGTTGATCCAAAGAGACGCAGTAGAGCGAGAGAACACAACTCTGGTAGCGGCATGATGTGCCACCAGTTTACGTCTCATCTTGATTGCATCGAATCAAAATAGTTTTGTGGCAGACTTTGGGATATCAGCTAATATTGTATCGTTGTCCAAAGAATCGATATAATATCTTATCGCGATGATATGTGAGATTTACATAGTAGTTTATACTAAAAGGATCAAATATTTTGTCATACAGCAGCAATTTCATTAAAAGCCTGGAGGTAAAGTTGAGAAGATGACTACATTACACATTTACACACATGGCATTCTCCAGGCTCTTTATGGGCTATGTCAACAGTTCACGGACGTTCAATTGATTACACCTGCTGTGACATCACAAATTAGGGTGTGGCCAACGTGCTTAAACATTACACACCGTTAAAAGTATCGCAGTCACACTGTTCTGCATCGTGGCTCAGTGCTGAATTACTCTTTAATGTGCCTGGAGACTAATGAAAGCATCTCAACATCTGCTACATGGTGTTGACTGCCAGTGCTGCACGTTAAACTACAAGAGACAGTGTGTGCCAGATAAACGCTCTCCCTCAGGACATGATTTTACATTGAGAGAAAGATGGATTCCACAGAACTGTTATTTCAGTCTTAACAGTTAGACTTAACCCTCCTGTCGTGTTCGTTTCTCCCTCCTTACTTTAGTGTTCCTGGTCAAATTTGACCGGTCTGTTTTAACTGCTCTTACATTAACACACCCTTTTAAGCTGCAAACAATGTCTCAGAGTAGTGGTTTATATGAATAACTGCTGTGAATATACAAAGAATAGACACTGAAAATGTATCGCTAAATTAATTGAAACTGTTGTAAGGACATTGTTGACAGGAATATAGGCCTCCCGGACTCCGCATCCCACAGACTTTTTCTAGCCTCATTGTTTGACCGATATACTCCCGCTAGAATCAACAGACCTATGTAGGCTTGGAGGTCTGGTCCAATGCTCTCCACGTGTCCACAAACACACACCTCCCCTCCAGGTTTGTCATGTCCAGTATAATACCCTCAATGGACTCTGCTAAAAAGAGTTGGAAGCTGGACTTGATGTCTTCCACACGAAATGTTGCATATCGTGTTGGCCCTGGCGTCATCCTTATTATGTTTTCAACTCTCTCTCTGCCTCCTCTGTCCTGGGAGGATGAATACCAGAGCAAGTTGCCACCCTTGGACTGGAATGTCACCTCAGGTGCCTGTTTCTCTGGTGCCATTTCCTCACCATCTGTTGACTGGTCAGTCTCATAATAGTCCAGATAGAAATCAGGATCAATGTTGTCTTCAATTTCTGAGACATCTTCCTCTATCTCCGGTTCAATCTCCTCTTCATCTGGTTCAAAAATGAGGTCCAGAGCCTCTCTGACAGAAAATCGCCTCATCAGTGGCCTACTCATTGTGCTCACAGATTAAAATGAGAGCAAGGCACAGATAAAGGTTTATATAGGGGGAAAGTGAAACATTGAACATTGTTTAGTCTGGAAGGTGTGGTTCACGTGGGGGGATGGGCACATAAGCGTGGTATAGAGATGGGCTCCCATATCAAACACCTGATTTTTAGTTTGAAGTTTGAAATGTGTACAACTGTGCATATGGGGCTGTGAACAGGTGTTTACACAGGTGTGTGTGTGTGTGTGTGTGTGTGTGTATATGTGTGTGTATATGGGAAGAGGGGTGGTTGTGGGTGTGTATGGGGCTGTTTTCCATCTGATGAATGGACATAATCTAGTGTTTCCCATTCATTTCCTATGGCGGTCACTTTTGACCGGGAACACCATGAGTGTTACAAAGTTGACTAAACCACTAAAAATTCAATGAAAGTGGTGATCAGCAATTTGATATGTTCAAATGCCTAGTGTGGAGGATATGAGGCCTTGAGGCAATCAGATGTAAAACACAATATTTATGATTGATTAAAGTTGTAAATCTGTCAGATTTGACCCGAACACGACAGGAGGGTTAAATCTACAATCTGTAATGGCATTACTAAATACCTACACTGATGTCCCTTATTGAGTGAGAGTGAAGTGACAGGTAAAGTGGTCAAATGCACATATACACATTAAATGAGGCTATTGGCAATATTTTCTCTGTTCATGCCCAATAAGGCATATTGAATGGAACTGAATTGAATTGAATGGTGTAGTGAACTGCAGGAGAACATGTTGCTCGTTTCCCCGTTTATAATCTGTCCAATGTTGTTGTGACTCCTCTATGGATTGAGTCACTGACACATCTAACATGACGTTTTTTATTTATTTATGTACTTGTATTTCGGTAATGTTTTTCTAAAGTGTGATCCCATGGTGTTTCCTCATTCAGAGTAAACTTCTGCCTCGTAAAATCTTGGATTATATGGAAGAGATATTATGTGAGTAACTTCAGAACACCACCTTTTCTAGAACACAATGTCTTCCCCAGAATCCTGGAAATGTTATTCCACGTCGTACTTCCCACATGTCACACTGTTGTTATCCCACATCAGAACGCCAAATCTTAAGGTTGGGTTCAGGTCAAATGAGTCCATATTTGGGACTGTCATGGCTTTGAAACGCAAAGGAACATTCGTTGCAAGTTGTTTGGATTTTACTTTGGGCATCTTGAACACAACCAACATTTACTGCATTTCAAAATAAACTGCAGGCTTTGTTAAACAGAGGTATTCGGTGCATTCATCCAATTTTGTAATAGTGCAAATAAAAATTTGGCCAAGTCTCAAATAACATGTAAATGGCAGAAGAAACCAATAAAGGCCAGTCGCTGATAGAGGCTGGGTAATAAACAATGATGACAGTGGATCATTCATAATTGAGTTCCTCTTTTTAAACAGAAATATTTCTACTTTGCTTCGTCTTTGTTCATTTGTGTTTTTTGTTTTGTTTGAGTGTTATTAATTGGAATGCATGAACACTCCAGCAAGTGTTTCAAACTAAATGAGCATCAGGAGCAGGGCTTTGCTCTTTTGAGCTGCTGAAAGGCTTTTAATGACAATGATGATCTGTTCAGGACGTGTTATTGAGGGTACTTCAAGAGCGATAAATAAAACGTTCAAAATAGAGGTGACTGTAAATCATAAGTGAATGAAAACAATATTTCTGTTTGATAGAAACTCAGAGCAGCAGAGTGCTGTTCAATGTACATTGTACGGAATACATCAAACATCATAAACAGTGAACAGGAGGAGACAGCACAGGGGGGCTTCTCACGTAAATATGATGAAATATACCTATGAAACCACTTTATGAATAAGAAATAAAGTCCTAACTCTGCTCGTATGGCAGATGAAGCGCTTAAAGACAGGGCCCATGGGTCACCAGATGATCGCTCAGCATGTACGAATGTTTGCTGCATTCAAACACTAACAAACTTTGTTCAGGGTGCATTTTCTCTGCTTTGTTATATAACTGGTGATGCAAGCACAACTGTGCATCCATGATGACGTATTAGAGAGGAATCCAGTATTACGCTCACAATGTGTTTCAGTATTTCATAACAACATGCTTGTCTATGCCAAGCCCTCTGACACCCACTAAGTACCATTTACATGGGGTTAATCGACCCCAGCAGGACCTCACCACTGGTGATAAAACTGCCCTTTGATAACAGTGTGCGTGATGCTGTGATTTAGATGTCTGCCTCTGGCATCCACCAAATTGAAACTATTAATCAGTTTTAGGTGTGTGTGTGTGTGTGTGTGTGTGTGTGTGTGTGTTGAGATGGAGTGAGAGGCAGACAGAGAGAGAGGGCACACCAATAATCCCATGTTATAATCTCCCATGCAGTGCAGTGAAGGGGAAAGAGACGGAGAAAACACCAAAACAACACAACAGCTCTTTATCCAAACATGAACAAAGGTCATGACTGGTCTTCAGTTTTAAGAGATGTTATTTGGATGCCAAGTGATGGTCTATATCAGGACCATTATCCATCACTAGGAGAAAAGGGTCAGCTTTTTCAGATGGACAACCTGTGGGTCTGGTGAAAGGGAAGCCAATGGAAGTGCCTTCAAATTGCATTCTCTATAATGTCCACCAGGGGGCGACTTCTCTGTTTGTATAGAAGTCTATGAGAAAATGACTCACTTGATCTATTACCTCAGTAAACATTGTAAACATGAGTTTATGGTCTCAGTCTCTAGTTTCAAATAGACTATAAATCAGGGTATGCTTTAGGGCGGGGCTACCTGATTGACAGGTCTCTACCACAGCGTTGTCCGGTCTGGGAGTTGCTCGTGTTTTCATCTTACAACTTTAACCCTTTCAATGTGTTTTCAGTTTATAGAAAGCTAATTGTAACACTTTTGGTTCCCTAAAAATGTCGTCTTCAGCATTCGGTTGTTCTTAGCTCTGCCCTCTTGTGTCACTTCTGGTTCCAAACCATTATTTACCTGTATATTATTTACCATGGCGAATGGAAATTCCACACTTTCATTGGTTGAAAGGTGAGGAGGAACTTTTACATGATGACATACAGTACATATTTGATTACAGTTCTAAATGAATGCGGCAATACTTTTTTTCTTTTAAACATAACAAGTTAGAATATGACGGGGATGCCGATTCCCTCCATACCAATTTTACTTGCATCAAAACAAATTCTGCAACCCACATAACTTTCCTAACAGTTCTAAATCTCTGAGTGTTTCCAGTGCCTATATGCTTGAATGTGCTGTGCTGTCAAAAAAAAAGAAATCCTGCGCAGACTCATGTGCATAAATAAACTCCTTTGCTGATATGGCACCATAAAGATACAGCATATCTCAGCAGCACACCTTACAAATAAAACCACAGCAGTAGGATTCTGTGTTTGCGTGAGTGGATGTGTCTATCCACAAGCAAACAGAATGAACATACAGTGTGCAGCCTAGCAGTGCACCAGAGACTGATCTGCGTAGGTGCATCTACAGGGAGACGAGGTATTTGTAGGAATTTGACTGTGGGAGTGTGTTGGAATGGTGCCCACTCTGGGAAGGTTGGTGCTGGGAGACAGCAACACTTATTGAGGGATTGATGACTTGTGCAGAGGTCATTTGCTGATGACAGAATTAGGAGTGGAATGAAGGATGGATTGAGGAGGATCCTTTAGCAGTGTACAAGATGACATGAGGACAAGCGCTGAGAGCAGCAAGGATCAAGTGCAATCATTATGACCATGTCCTGCTGGAATCACAGCTTACTGTGATTCGTGATTCTTCTGGTTCTGCGGGTGACAATGGACTGATGGCACTGATCACAGAACACAGTTCAATGCTTTAGATCTTCAGTCTTGTGTAACAGAGAGTTTTCATAAATGAGTCCCTTGCCCTCTCACTGTTTGTTCCTTGATGATGCTACTGAATACCACTCGATGATAATGCAGGTGAGGTGGAAATAGTAAAGATTAAGACATGGGTAGTCTTTGCTCCACAAACTCTTCCACTGTCTTTGATAATGGACTCTGATGAAGTCCTCTTCATTTGGTAAAGATGAAGTGAGACTTTGATGGAGGGATGACTGGAAGTGAGATGAAGTAACCATTAAAAGACTGATTGGTCACATAAAGCGGGAGGGGATGAATAGGTGGGTGATTCCAGTGAGTCTGCCTTGCGTACCTTGCGCTTGCGTTCAGCCCGTTCCCGGGAACGCCTTCTTCTCTCTCTGGCTTTCTCCAGAGCCTTCAGGTCCGGAGGTTGATCCATCTCGGACCTGGCCTTCTTAATGTGAGCTGCGGCGTGAGCCATGGCTGCCCTCTCACCGTTCCCGCACGAAGAAAACTAGCTTTTTAAATCACTTTCGTAATTCCTCCAAAAACGCTTGTCTCATTGGCAAAGATGCCAGTCCACGGTAACAAGCCCCCACCCCACCAGCTGACTTTCTTTTTATGCCAAAGGACAAATCACCACAATCAGATGAAAGTAGGAGGATCGAGGTAGAGCTGATATCCTCTTAGTCCTCTAACCCACCAGCTCTCCTCACCCATGGAGAGAGTGTCTGTAAAGCCTCCCTCCCTGCTGCCCGGGTAACTGCATCTGAGACAGGAATAGAGAGAGAGGAGGGGTGGGCCGGTACCACCAAGAGGTATTATAGGAGACCAATAGGAAGGCAGAGAAGCAAGAAAGAGACAGAGAGGAAAGGAGGGAGCCCCTCCCTTTACCGCTCAGGCTGCAGAGGTAGCAGCAGATGCTATGGAACCTGGGAAGCCTCTGATTTGAACTCTCGAAATGCATGACTTCCCCACACACAATGTACCAGAGGGGGAGACAGGGGGAGGGGTGTGTGTGGATTATAGTGAGGGAGGAGTTAGAGAAAACCGTATGTAGGAGGGGATACGGGGCACGGAAGCGTCAGTGACTGTCCTTTGAAAAAACAGCAAGGCAGGTACCACTTTTACTGGAGTCAAAGGGGGGGAGACACACACCAGTCAGTGCCTTCAGCCTTCCCTATCAGCCGGTCTGAATTGGTACGGTCTGCGTGAGTGATTGGGAGCAAGCACACACACAGAAATACACACAGAAAAACACTAAAGTCGTGAAAATGGTAAAACTGCATGAAACTGGAAATTTAGGGGGAAAAGGGGTCGAGGCATGGAATGTGTACCTGACTGCAGAAAAGACATGATATCTAAACCTGCTGTTTACATATATAGTTCAGCCATATCTGCAGGTACATCAGCTATATTGTGTCTAGAGGGCATACAACCCGCAGCATGACCTAAAATCAAATGTACCGCGATCTCCAACACTTCATAATACAGTATGTCCTGTACCACAAGGCAGGGACAGAAGCAATGACTGACGGCTCACATCCGCAGAGCTGACTTAACACTAACCTAGTGCATCATCCCACACAATCCCTCTTCGTGGTGCTGAAATGACACTGCAGCCGTGTATTAAGCACCACAGAAGACAGCAAAGGAAGCTCATCCAGTGTTACTACCAGTATTTCTAGAGCTACCGACATTCTTGGTCCAGAAGCACAGCAGAGGAATGCAGTGGAAATGCATTCACTGGCATTATTAGCTGCAATGTCTCTGTTCAGACAGCCTTTAATAAAAATCTCAGCCACCCACCATGAACCACCACACATACATATCCACACTACATGCTTCTATTGGTATCCAGCTCCAAATAAAGTCCTCGCTTAATACTACGAAGACATCGACTGAAATGCTGATCTTTTCCAAGGCCTCACCCTTTTTGCTTTTTAATAGCATGGCGCCACCTCATGGCCTGACCCAACATTACAATTCAGAAGAAGGTGGATAGTGAGATGATCCAACACTAGCTGGGTACAAGTTCCAGACAAAGGATCAGGAGCAGTAGTCCACAAACAAGAAAATAAAATGTAAAGCCTCGTTGCCTCTCATTACAGGTTGTGGCCTGAGTATCAGACACAAGTTGAAAGCAGTTAAATGAATGATTTTTTTTTGAGTTTTTCTGCTCAGACTGTTTCATTTAAAGGTGTGCTTTTCCTGAAGAGGTAATAGTTATCAGAATTTCACAAGACAGTGTAGAAATTTGAGAAACATACGGGTGAAATACATTTTTGTGTACCGAAAGTTTTTTTCTTCTTACTTTTCACTTATCTGGTGACCCCTCAGATTATTCTTTGGACCCTTGTGGGTGTTCCTGACCCCGAAATTGGGAACCAATGGCATAAGGAACATTGACAAACGTCTTGTGTACAATCACAACATTCAACATATTTTCCCACAATTAAAAAAAGGTGAACATGTGTATTGCATAGATCCTGTATCGCTGGAGGACATTTTAGGACATTATAGATTTGATAGGACACACTAACTCATTTTGGTATGAAAGGTGTTGTTTTATCAAATGTATCCTTTGTTACTTCTCTGATTAATAACAATATATATTATATAATCTGCTTTTCCTCAGATGGAAGACCTTGAAGTGAACTTGAACTTGGTCAGTCAATTTATTGTGAGCTTGCCATCAATAACACTATTGTTCCTCCTGAGCTTATTATGTAACAGCATGTACATATGGACGGTTTACATGCCCTGAGTCTCTCTCAGTTAGTGTGCAGTTGTTGGCACAAAGGGGTTAAGATCAGTTGTTTGAATATGAGAGTGTTTACAATGAAGCCGTTGTGCAGTTTGCCTGGCTTTGCATCTCACACCGTGTTTTACATTAGAACCATTTCCACCCATTGAGAGTCACTATGTGGACAAACAGCGGCAATAAAACAATGATTTACAACAGGCACTGCTGAAGCAGTGAGGCCCAACATGCTGCATGAATGTCAATGAGGTGGTATCAACAACAGTAGACCAATGGTTCCTGAGGACTTCACAGGTTTATGTCGAGAACAACCGAGTTAGGAATCAAGGGATTTTTTTAAATAAATAAAAGACTGATTTACTTTGATGTCCATACAATGAGATGAAGCTTGGAATCACACATTGAACCATTAGTGCCCTTCTCTTAACTAGGTCGTTAGAGAGTAAAGCTTCTGTTAAAAGCCTTCCAGAATATATTTGAACCTCTTTGGTTTTTAATGCAAGTCCTGGGTTAACCTGTGATAGAAGTAGAAAAGCAGTCCGCCTGGTTCCTAATCTGGTCCAGACCTTCACTAACAGAGAGGCTGTGTGTTGTACCAGTAATCTGCTGAGGGTCTCAGAGATTAAGGGACCTCAAGCTGCTTCCAC
The DNA here is from genome assembly GCF_004355925.1 of Anarrhichthys ocellatus. NCBI lineage: Eukaryota > Metazoa > Chordata > Actinopteri > Perciformes > Anarhichadidae > Anarrhichthys > Anarrhichthys ocellatus. Next base: position 1,119,253 of record NW_022280109.1, on the reverse strand, counting down.
GTGGCTGTAGAAATCATCAATACTGGGGCTTACAACCTGCACAAAATGCAAACACTCCCCACGTCTGATGGAGGGTGACCCACAGAGCCGTGATCTCTGGGCCTTGTGGGCTCAGGGGTAGTTGAGCTCAGGTAATTGGTTGAGAGAAGACTGGAACTAGAGATAGCCAATCAGGAACCCATGTTACTTCCATGAGATAAATCTAAACCCAAAGCGCAAAAAGATACGGTACAATCTTTTGTTCTGTGCTGAGCTTGTGTTTGTTATTGGTGGATTTCTTTAGAGAGTGTGGGTCAGATTTGGTGCCACACATAATAGCAACCACTTCTCATGTGAGAATAAACAAGGTGACAGGTGTGAATGTGTGTTTATGATGACAGCAGTAACGGATTAGCCTTGGGGGAACGTGGTCGTCTCAACTAGAAGTGTGCAGCACACACATACATGCACACAGGATTTACTTCTCAGCTGAAGATGTACTTATCCAAGTGTTAAGATCAATACAACCATCCAGAGCAGGTGCATCCTGCGTCCTGCAGCAGAGATGCTGACGGAGCAGCTCCCCAACACCTAACACAAAGCCCCGGTCTCAACGTCCATTTTGACTTACCTCGAAGAAAAGACAGACAAACAGATTGAGTCAGTATCAGCCAGGTGATCTATGATAAGCATACAATATGGACCTGCATTTCAGTCAATTCAAAAATGGGATGATATCCTTAACACATGCATTTCACAACAATAACAGGGGTGACTGTGTCTAAGTGGAGAGCAGGGTCATCCTTCAATCGGTGGTTTGATCCCCGGCTCCGCTAGTACCATGTCCATGAGTCCTTGAGCAAGACACTTAATTAAGCCCAAAATTGCTCCTGTAGCTGTGCCTACCGTGTATGAATGTGATAGACTCTGATAGGCAGGTGTCACTTAGCCCCTGCCATCAGTGTGTGAATGGGTGAATGATGACATGTAGTGTGAAAGTGCGTTGAGTGGTCAGAAACACTAGAAAAGCACTGTACAAGTACAATCCAATAATGTTATACAAGGGGCTGAAAGATTTTGAAAGAAATATAGAACTGCAACTATTTTGACTGCAGTTGTGTTATGCCTTGCGATATTAGCGGAAGTGATCTTTCTTTGTTTTTGAGTTTATTATTTTCATTTTCATTGATAAATATAATAAAAAGATTATGGTGTGATTTTTGCAAAGATCTGTACCAAACAGAGATGTTGTCTTCAGTCTGTAGAATATGAAGTGTAGGCCAGGACATCTCTACAGCTCCACAAGTCTAAAATGCTATTCTGACAAATGTCCCTTCCTGCGATTAGAAGATTGCAGTATAGTACATATTGCTGATTATCATAACATTTTGGTTAAAACTAAAGCCTTAGTTATAAAATAATGTACAACCCAGATAGTAGACAGCTGTTTAACAACTGCATTTCTCAGCAGAAAAATGTTCCTGAACATGAAGAGCAAATGTTTCTTGAAAATTGGCCTCTCTGACAATCAAAACAATGTATTTCTGCAGTATTAATAATGGGGAAATACAAAAAAAAACGGATAAAAAACACAATTTTACCCAAACACTAAATCATCTACTTTCAGGAAGCACAACCATGTCAACCCTCTGAGATCCTCTACTCCCACTGAGTGAGCACCAGACACCATCAGCCGGCTGTGACCAAAACGCTGCACTGATTTTTCTTTCAGATCCCAGATCTGTGCAGTTATATTATTGAGTACAGTGTTCTCATAACCAACAAAACCATCGCCCCAAATTAATGATGTGTTAATAAACTGCAGTTCAACTTAAATTTTAATCTAAAGAGACTTTTAATATCTGCAACTAAGAGATTCTTAACCCAGTGATTTATTTTTCAGCTATATTTCTGCATTAGTGTGTAAGAGTGTAAATCCAGTGCCCGATATAACATGTTTACACCTTAAGGTGTGTACTCCTCTTTACATCTCTGACACCAGAGAGAGAGACGCCACACGCAGCTCAAACATCCCTCCAACCTCCCAGAGGGCCTTGCTTTCCAAGAAATGGGTGTCCTCTTGGGGGACGTCCTTCGGTTGCAGAGCAGACAAAGCGGCCCTGCTAACCGGGCCACGCCTTAGCCCCTCCAGCACCGGCACACATCATTATCAACTCATTCATCATTACAGACCTGAGCTTCTGTCTCCGTCACAATCTGCATTTTAAAGTGATCACAAACATATGTCACACGTGGAGTGTTATCTGTTTCCAGTGAGTCAGTCTATGTAATGTATCGCTCCTCATTGAAACACAATCCCTCACCTCTGACAGGCCTCACACCGTTGGGGGTTGGGGATAGTGTGTTTGTGTGTGTGTGTGTGGTCATTTTTGTATGCATATATGGGTGTCTTGTTCAGAGGCCCTCTTTAATTTATCACTACTGTCACAAGCAGCCAAATGACTGAGCTGCTGCTCAGATTGAGCTGTGATGTGTGTCAGTGAACTGTAGGCGCCAACACATAACAATGGAGCAATTTAGCTTTTTATGTTCCAGTTTCTCCCAATTGTCTGATGGGACCCAAGGGACGAATGGAGCTCAGGCTGACCAGGCATCACGTTTCGGCTTTGACTGACATGTCACTTAACGTGTCAGTGATTACATTACAAAATGATTTCCTCGTATGTTGTTGCTGTTGACGACACAGACCATCATAATGGGAGTATTGTAGCTGGTGTAATGGGGACAGTGGAAATGATATACTACAAATCAGATTTGTGTTGTAGTTTAATTTACTAATTAAAACATAGTCATCTATTCTATTGACAACTTATTCTTCATATATGTTTACAATCTATAATTTGTTTTATTTACTTTTGTATGGCTAATGGTTAAAGTTGGCTGATCACAAATCCAGCAGACACAGATAACGTCAGCATTCATTTAGAGCAAATCAATCCTTATATGTCGTGAAACACACTTTCCTTTTAGCTCTGTTCTGAAAAATATCTGGTGTTCTGTGCATCTGTCTGCTGTTTTATGGACAGATAATGTAAAGTATCTTTCTTCCAATTAAAACAGCTGCCTGCTGCTGGAAGGAGGTTGATGAAGCAAAACAGTAAAGTTGTGTCAATGTGTTTGTTACAATTGTAATTATATCGTGGGAGCCAACTCAGATAATTACAAAGGACAAGTAACCAATCAGGTGTCAGGGTTAGCTAACTCTGAAGTGCCTTAAACTTGCATTCTCTCTAGTGTCCACCAGGGGGCGACTCCTCTGGTTGCATAGAAGTCTATGAGAAAATGACTCTACTTCTCTCTTGATTTATTACCTCAGTAAACATTGTAAACATGAGTTTATGGTCTCAATCTCTAGTTTCAAGTCTTCTTCAATCCAGCATGATGTTCATTTAGTACATTATGGTCCATTTAGAGTCAAACAGACCATAAAGCAGGGGATGCTTTAGGGCGGGGCTACACAGTGATTGACAGTTTGCTTCCACAGCGTTGTCTAGTTTGAGAGATGTTAGTGTTTTTCGTCTTACAACTTTAACCCTTTCACATTCTGTTTTCAGTATATGCAAGTTAATTGTAACATGATGGTTGCCTAAAAATTAGTATCACTTCTGCTTGCAAAAAACCAAGATGGCGAGGCTCGAAGCTCAAAACAGTTGTGCACAAAACAGTGAGTGAAGTCACGGTGACTATGTCCACTTTCTATATAGTCTATGTTTGATGCTGAGAGGAAGATCCAGTGGGGTAGTCTAACCCTGTCTAGTCAAGTCAATAACTACAGAATGTTCTTTCCAGTAATGATAAAAACACATTATCATCCTTGATATTACATATCAGGCCTCTATCATGGAAAAATACATTAATAATACAACAATTTAATTATGAATTATTTTGTTGGACTAGCATTAGCATGAAAAGCTTGATAACAATTGGCATCATAATGGGTTTAAAACTAAGCACGGCCTCTTTCTCGTAGTAACACTCAGAACACAGCGGCTGCCCTCCATTGCCCATTGCCATAGCAACAAGGGTGTGGGGCGTAGTCACCAGCAACAGTGAAGCAGAGGCAGATAGAGAAAAGGCTCTCTATGGGGTGAGAGTGTGTGTGTGTGTGTGTGTGTGTGTGGTGGATAACCCGGTCCCTTGGGTTTCATTAGTACAATCTAATGAGCTCACACACTAACACACACTAAGAAATGAGAGGTTGTACGTGTGCGTGTGCGTGTGCGTGTGTGTGTGTGTGTGTGTGATGGAGAATGAATTGAACAATCACGTGTTCCCATCTCTACTGATAGTGGACACAAAAGGGTGAGGGAGCATAACAGACACAGGGAGAGGGGGTAGAGCGGGTGTGGTGGTGGGGGGGAGTCGATCCATCAGAGCCCCGCCCAAACCAAATGAGCCGTCCCAGAATTCCCCAGTGGCCTTGATGACATCATCCATTGCTGCTCCCCTCGCTGCCTCACGCATTATTCATCTCTACACACACACAAATCTTTAGCACGTCACACTTTCTGCTCTGATTTGGCATTAGAGGGCTGTGTGCAAATAATAAAGCTTGAATGGAGAGCATTAAACACGCAGCTAGTCAAATCTGCCCAGAGGTGGAGTGTCATGAAACCCAGAGGCTTGGTCAACCCTCCTGCATGAGCACATCAAATACCGTATACACACAAAAATGAACGACTATTACCAGAACAAAAGAAACATTCAGGCTCCCTCATGTGGCTCAAAGGTGAACTGCAGATAAACATCTTAAAAAGATAGAAGACAATGCAAGAAATTCTTCTGATATAATCTCCTGCGACCCACCTGTGGGTCCCGACCCAGTCTTTGGGAAAGTCCGGTTCCTATTAAACCCTATCAATCCGTATGTACTACAAGTAAATCATGTCTAACAAAACAAAAATAACTGACACAAAGAAGTCATGTGCCAACAGAAAGCAACTGAAAGCAATAAAATCAGAAACAATGCAAGGTTTTGCACTTTCATAATGTTAGGGGTCTTGCCAGAGACAGATTTACAAAACAATGACCAAATTTAAAGCAGCAGAGGCCAAGATATCCTGACTAGTTGAAAACTAGTGGATCCTACATTTCCTATGATGCCACCAATCGCTAGCTTGTTGGTCCTCCCTGTGGTGACTAGTGTTCACACAGGATGTCTGGCAGGAGAATGGGGGCTGTTCTCTAAAGGATTGTTGCTCAATAATCAGTCATTTTAAAACTGTACACTGTTTACAGTCATACAGAAATCCATATTAGACGTATAACTAATGTTTTCTATATGTTTCGATTGCATTAAATAAGCATTTTTTAGCAAACTATAAATCATATGATGAAAAAATATGATTCTCAGTAAAGTGTTCTAGATGCATCTGTTTGGTTTCCAATTAAACTGAGCGTTTTCTCTATGAGAGGGGGGGGGGGGGGGGGGGGGGGGGGCACGGCATGTAGTCATCACACTCCTAACTGACAGGTTTAATTAGAAGGCCTCATGGAGAGGAACGTTGAGCTTCAAAGCTGCAAACAAAAGACAGTTAACTTCAGTGAAAATACCTAAAGCCTGGACAGATGAACAGCTGTGAGGGACAGTGAAAAGGTCTGCGGAACATAAACTGTGTCTGTCATATGAAGCAAAAACAAGCATCATTTCCACCAACCAAGCCATTTGGTTCTCACACATTGTCCATTTTTGTACTCTTTTACACCAAAATGTACACCAAAACTGCATCAACCACCATTGAATTCACATAAAGATTGCTTCTGAACAGTTGACCTGCTGTACAGTTCCATGACAAGACAACAGCATAACGGAGCACACGGAGCTCAGAACAGATCCATGAAGCCAGTTGTTCATAGTGAGGCTGAGACCCACCAGTCCAACCTTACCTGGCCTGTTGCTCCAACCACCATGCCTGTGCTCATGGGTGCTCCCAAAGAGGCCACAACACCCCGGGGTGAAATATATCCAATGCGTGTATGACTCGGTGCGTTGGAGCCAAGATGCCAACGTGCGTACTGTGTGTAATGTGTGTGTGTGTGTGTGAGCAAGATGGGGGGGGGGGGGTGCAGGAAGGTCTTTCCGACTGTGAGTGGATTAGTGTGTAACGTGCAGGAGGTATTAACACACCGCGGCCGACACACAGACACACACATGGATGTGTGCACAATGAGGAGTGTGTGCATTCTTAGAGGGGATTATGTGGACAAAAATAGAGGAGTCTTTTCTACTGACCTAGAATCAGACTGGTGCAATAAAGACACAATGGAGGGCGGACGAGCCAGAGTGCACACACACACACACACACACACACACACACACACACATACACACACACACACACACACACAGGTAATGTGTAAACACCACCTGCTGCATTCTCTCTTGGGTGTTGTTCTTACACAGATTTTCTTTCACTTTACTTCATAAGCAATGACCAATTATTGTAATTTATAATCACATTACAATTCATTATAACGGTGAATATAATTTATTATGAAAAGATCATAATCTATCACAGCAATGGGAATTATAATACATTACGATCCTTGCACAAAAAGTCTCAGTGAGTGACAAACAATTATAAATAATTCCGCTTTATGACCTTCTATGTTATTATGTAATGTATTATAATGTGTCATAATCATTATAATAAAGCGTTACGGATATTTATGAGTGCTTATAACTATATTTATACAGTGCAATAAGTACATTATTATACACATTATCAGCATCTACATAATGCATCATAGACTTCGGCATCACAGAAAGTGCTAGTGAAAGGATCATTTGGGACCATGTGACGCCTACTGAGGTCCAGCTTGTTCTCACTGGTGATGAGAAAGAAGTATGATCACATTATGGGCATTCCCTTTTAAAGGGGCACTCTGAGTTTATAAATAAGAATCAGTTTAGGGATCATGAGGAGCGCTGATAAAATGGTTGCATAATGTCTTCTGCTTTGTCCAGTCTGAGAAACTAACCCTGGTGATGTCATAGTGATGTCATCAGGGATTTGAATCAGTTCATTTTAAAAGAAAGTAATGTAAAAAGAATTGGGATGTGGACTTTGAAGACATACTGTAAGTTAGTGACACTGATATGAGCCATACATTGCAATGGATATTATTTATGTTTATTCATATGTACTATTTATGTATGTCTGCACTGTTTGTTATTTGTATCTTGTAAATACTACAAGATACACTACTACAAATACCATGATTACATTCTATTACTTCAATAATGTCATATTAGCTATTGTTGTATAGATGCAGTATAATAGTCACTGGAGCTCTACTGTAAGTTCCAAGTCGTGCGTGTACAAATTATCGTCCATATCTCAGGAACAGATTAGAGCCGCCTTGTTAATCAAAACCCACCGTCCTGCCCCGGAGGATTTATAGGGTTTATAAGGCTCGTTGCATCATCTGCTTATGGCTGCATCTGTGGTTACACCGCTGGTCTGGGGCCAGACATCTTTACTTTTTCTTAGAGGTATCACCTAAGGAAAAGGACATCATGCAGCTTGATTGATGACATATTTATTGTTGAGCTGTCACCAAGGCAATTTTTATCTGTTTGACAGTTGAATGAATTTATTTCCTCTGTGTCAATGATATACTGTACGTTACACGAGTCACTGCTGCTGAACTGGGCTAACTAAAAACTTTTAGGGCTGATCAACTCAAAAGGCACTATAGACTTGCTCGAAGACACTAGCCTAGCAACATCAAATCTAAAACAACCCATAATGCAACACTCTTGCCCTTATGTTGTGTTATGAATAGAAAATAGTAAATAATAAAGTGTGCAGCTTAGATCAGTAATATCTACCTGTGAGTGAATGAACTGGTCTGCTTATGAAAGAATTATCCTATAGAAAATAAATCCATGTAAATACATACCTCAAATATATCCCTAATTGATAGCTTCTGTTTATATTAAAGATTCAGAGTTGGAGTGAATCACTGCATAAAATCACATACATTAATATCGGCAGGAGTAAACAAATGGCTCCTGATATAGAAGTATATACAGTGAACTGCAGCACCCTTATGTAACACACATTTCAACAAGAGGTCGAGAGGATGGGGTTCATGTCCACCATTTGAAAGAATCATTTGTAGTTTTCTGGGCGGATATAATCTATACAGATACTGTATGTCTATAATGGGAAGAGACATGGAGCTCTATTGGCTCCAGTCGATTTCTGTTACATAACGGTGATTGTGTCGCTTATATTCTGCTGCTATAAAGATAATTGTGTTAACCGTTCCAGGAACTAAATGACATCCTCTGTATATCTGTGAGTCCAGTACTGGACTCACAGAGATGAAATAGATATTGATATTTCCATCTGACCCTGGGTAAAACAGCAAGTAATTACTGATAAGCTTTAGAAAAAGCGTCCTGTAACAAATGATTTTATCTTTAATTTGAATTATACCGATGCAAAGAAATGCGTTTCACATATAACCCACATCATTGGGGCCAGGAGGTGGAAAGCTGCCGCTGAGGAAGTCAGGTGACGCAGTATTTAGAGCAACAAAGTCCTTGTATAGAGGAAGTAGTGGAGGATGGGTCAAACAAACACAGGACTTTCACACAGGTGACCGCTGTTTGTGTCCTGTGCATACTTAACTAATGCAACCCACCTACGTAACTAATTTCCAAAATATGTTGTCTAGTAATGCCCGAACAGGCTCACACATTCTCAGCCATCCCGCCTTCATCACTGCCACAATGATGCATTACAGCTTTCTTTGTAATCATTTCAATACAGTCCATAATCCATTAAACACATCATATATGGGATATTAATACATATCAAAATAACAGGTAGACGCTTAATGGATCCTTTTTTGTCTTCTCTAAATCTAAAGGACTCCTCTCGTTGTTAAAGACATTTTAACAACAATTCTACTACTATCCAAAAGCCCCAGTGTCTAGTATAGTAGTCGATTCAGGACTCGTGTAGTGAGGAGCCTCTGTCAGCAGGTGCCGCCACAGCTGAAGCATCACTATGAATATTTACAAGCCTCATACTCCTCATGATATTGTACTACACTTTTTGGTGTGTCTCATCACATAATGATTCAACTGTAGATCACAGAATAAAGCCTCTCACTTTATTTAAAACAAACTGGTGTTTATTGTAATAATAGAAACTAAAGCAATCTCTATGAGCCACAGCTCAACTCCAACGTCCACAGACGGAGGCTGACATTTGGGCCCACCATCCCCCAACAGCCTGTAGTCATGTAAGAAACACACGCACACACACACACACTAACACACGTTTTTCCCTCGTACATATGCAACAGGGAAACACATATACATGAAAACAGACAACATACAGAGGTGATCGTCAGGTACATTCACGCGCACACATACACACCGCGCCCTCGATGGGGTATTGAATAATGGATGCAGGCTAAGGGGGGGTGGGAGGTGATTATTCAGCACCGCCTCAGGACACTAGAGGTGGGGGTGCAGAGGAGCACACACTTATTACACATCTTGAGAACACGTTTCCATTTGCTGTATTGAGGGTCTGGATTGCAAACACACAATCTTCTTTCTTTGGACATCCTGCAGAGCTGTAAGGGTTAAAAGTACCCACTCGGGTCAATCAGTGTTACTGATGGCAGGTGAAGGATGCATGAGGGAGGCAGGGCGTGTGTGGGTAGGTGTGTGTGTGTGTGTGTGTGTGTGTGTGTGTGTGTGTCAGACCAAGTAAATATGATGCATTGGACGGGAGGAGGGGTCAAAGGTGACTTGATAGAGATTCACCATGGGATGAAAACGCAACTTCTGCAGCTACCTGCCAACCTTTTGTGAATTATTACACAAGAGCAGAATTACACAAAATTACACAAGAATTATTACACAAGGCCTTGATTAAAAATTCAACGCTGTGACAGTTTATATACTGCATGTTATTCAGATAAAGGTGTGTGTGTGTGTGCATATATACATATACATGAGTTTATATTATGAGCAAGCAACGGGACATTCTGAGCACAAAAAAATAAAGTGCACACATTCACACGCTTATTTTGAAGAATAAATATTATTATGCAAAGAATAATTACATTTTAACAAACAGCACTCTATTCGGTATTTGCATGTTTGCTATTAATCAAAAAGTCTGTTTGTCTGCATGCTCAACCTTTTTTTATAGAAAGCTGGAGGTGGACATTTTCTCTTATAAGATTTATAGTTGAAGTGTTGGATTGTTAAATATAAAAATTACGTGTGTCATTGAAATTGAGTTTGTGAAAGAAAAAAGATTTTAAGAAAAGACAAGAGAAAAGAAAGGATAGTTGTAAAGAGCATATAGGATGGGGTCTTTCACATGTACAGAGGGGTAATAGCCTCTATGACTCAGATTTACTCATTTGCCCTTTCTGACCATCTCTAACAGAGTGTTACTTTGTACCACAAATTCAGCCAAATAAAGAACTGAAGTCTTTTTTGTTTCGCTGTTTTGTCTCCAATCCTATCACTAGTGGGATTATTGTAACTAGGGAGTCACTGGGAGGTGACTGGATGGAGTAGGCACACCACAGCCACACAAAAGAAGTTTGATCAATTTACAAACGTCCAAGGTTATCACCGTACACTTTTGTAGATAAATTAACCAAGCACAAAATAGTTTTTTGTTTGCTCAAATTGTTATTTTCAATATGATCATTTGAGCGCTTTTGCAACACCCAAATTCCCCTCTAGGGATTGATAAAAGCTTGATTTATTTTATATATCTTAATTTATGTGCTCACAAAACATATTTTCCGTGCTCAAAATATTCCAAAGCACACAAAAAATGTAGGCACAAATGTGGCTCCATACATTCTACCTAACTAACGTTTACAAGAAAACTCTTCTGTGGCACCTCAGTAGTAAGTCTCAATTGGGCTGGAAGCTTTAACTCACACTAGTGTAATATACACTAATTAAAGAAGAGTCTAGCTAGAACTAAATCAGGCAGTTTAGTGGAAATTAAGCTGTGCCACCCAATGACCGTGTCTGTCCGACCAATTAGACAGTCTGTATCCTTCGGCTATGCAGAAGACTCCACACCAGAGCTGTTATCCTCTGACCCCTCTATTGTATTTGATTAAATTCTCATTTGGTTCCTTCATTTGAACACTGACACTGACCAAAACATCAACAAAGATCTCCAAGATACAGATGACAGCATTGCCTTGTCTTTCTTTCCTCTATGTCACTTCTGAGAAACAAAGGGTGGAAGGAAGCGAGTTGCAGTGGAAGATCTTGCGTAACAAGGCGATCTTTCTGTGTTGATGAATAGACTGGCCTTTTAGCATTTCGCTCTCGCTGCTCAGTGAGCTGCCATGTCTCCAGCGCTGCTCTCACATGTGTGACTGGCCTTGTCTGTTGAAATGGGCTTTAATTCATCCTCGGCCAGGCGCTTCCTCTGAATTTAACCCTGTGACATGCACAAACTCTGGAATGTGAACGCCCAACAACATGACTCAAGGCACATACACACACTACTGCTGACAATACGATGGGGTAGCAGTATTGTCAAGAACTTAGATACCCTACTGATCAACTCAATGACCCGTGGTTAAAGCTGGATGTTGAAAGCCAGATAGCCATTGTACTTTTATCTCTATATTTTCTTATATGTATTATTTGAGGAGACATTGTATAGCATCCAACATTTATCTGAGTAAAAATGCTAAATCTATAGTGTCCCAATTAGGTTAGATGGACCATTATTCTTAAATTCTTGTCTAGTGAAACTCTTCTTGACCTCCAATGGAGGATGTATGTAAAGGAAAATGCTGTTGATTACAAACTTTAGTTTTATATTCATAGCTCTGGCCATCGGTTCTATAAGTTATGATAACATTGTACTTACCAAATAAATGGCAGAGATCTCGTGTCTAAAAAGTAGGGCCGACAAGGAAACAAACACAAAAACGTCTGATGATCATTTAGTTTGTAGAAAAGCTAAATTTGTTTGGAAGTGAGTGCGAATGGTCAAACTATTAACCATCTAGTGTAAACATTCACATCAGACAGAGACTTCCTGCTTCCATTTTGTTTACCATACCTGGCATTAGGTCTGCGCTCACTTTTGGTTTTACTTCCAAATAATGTTGTAACTAATTTGGCGAAATTGTGATTGTTTACATCCTGTTTGTTTTTCTGACTGCTCATCTTTCCTGCCCTGTTGTACCATATTAATCAGTGATGTCAGTGATCTCAGCGATTATTTTGGTGAGTACAATGTTACTATAACTGACTGAACCAATGGCCAGAGCTACGACAATAAAACCCAAACAGTCATAAACTGTAGTTATCCTTTAAGCATGTTAATACTTATGAGGGACCCTCATACTTCAGTTTGTTCACTGCTCATCCTTTGTCTCAGCACAGGCTGGGACATACAAGTAAATTAAATACTAATCACAAGACAAGCATCGTGCTGTTCCCCTGGGTTCTAATCGAGGTCCTCTTCCCTTTCAGTGAGTGGAAAAGCATGTTCTGCCATAAATCCCTCAGGGACAGCTAAGCTGTTAGCTTCACACTGTCTGTGGAGTTAACAACATGTTTTGAGCAGACCCTGAAGAGCAGAAGGACCGGCTTATTTAAGGGGACCAGTCTTTAACTTGCCTTGGGTAACATATTGCAATACAAATAAATCTTAATCTACACAACATTGCTTAGAAATCTATCTTCATCCATCTTGAATCTTAATTGCTGTAAAATAAAGCAATTCAATGTGAAAGTGATATCATGTCTCCATCCTGCCTGGAATCTATCTTAACCTATCTTCTGATCAAAAGAATAGCAATTCTGAGGATTTTCAACAAATCCTTTAATCAAATGGTCAAACTGACATACATTGGTGATCGGTAAAGAGGTGCAAAGGAGGTAAAGTGTTCATAATTTCATATGACAGCACCAAGAACAGTATTCTTCTTTTGCTTTGGGCTCCTTGTTAATGAACAAGAAGGGAAAAAAGGCCAAAACATTCTCACATGGCCCTTTGTCAGGACCTGTGTGGTGTCCCAGATGCTGTGTCGGATGACTTCTGCTATGACACACAACCAGCACTCGATGCTCATTTTCATTATAGCAACACCGTACAACTGCTGGGTCTGGCCATTATCAGGCCGATCCTGGCATTAACAATTCAAAGTGTGGCTTGACAAATGGAAATCAGACAAAAGCTGTTTTTTGAATGTAACTCCTCCCCTGTCACACTACTGCTTTATCATGTTGCACAGCGAGAAGTGTCACTCAAGCATTTCTAATCCACAAGGGGGAAATTCAGGTTTTACTCCAAAGCAGCAGATTTAGCAGGATGTCCTGTCTCACTCTGTGTGTGACTGTTCATCTATATGAGAAGGGCGAGAATAATATTGAGGTGCATCTGTATCGACGCCTGTGTGTGTCTGTGTAGCGTGTGGCGAGGCTGTGCCAATGGGATTATCGGAAACAAAAGCTTATGTTGGTGGAGAGGCCCAGTGAATGGGGCCCGCTACAGAGCCAAGCTAACTGGATTAGCCCAACCACTGTGGGCTACACATTCATTAAGGCTTCTTGGCTTCATGCCTCCAAAGACACAGATGGACTATGAGGGGAGGAGGCAGGGTAAAGGGAAAGTGCAGAGAGGGATGTTGAAAAGACGAGGAGGCAGGTGGATGTGAGAGTGAGGCTGACGGATAAATGAAAAGATAAAGCAAAAGAAAGACTCGGCCAAAGAAAGAAAGTAAATATGTTGCCGTCACAACTGCAACCACTTCTGGATAAATCATACAAATATATCAACATGGGTTTCAATTAGTGTCATGGCCTCCTCGGTCCTGTCAATGTAATTGTCCTTTGCTGTATTCATCATCTTAGTCTGTTCAACAGGAGGTATAAAGCAGATCGCAAGGAAACTGAAAAATGCCAGGAATAATCATAAACCAAATAAACCGAAGGATGACAAATAACTACAGTTTAAATTACAGTACAGTATATATTTTCTACATAAAGTATATCAAGCAACTAAAAACAATCATTCACGTTCAACCCTGAAAATATGTGGATATCAAACTAACATGCAATAGCAAAAAGATTTGTATCAATACAATGAGACTGCTTGTTCACTGCCAATGCAAACATCCATACTGACGTGAATGTGGGGTGCAATAGCATTTTATTGAAATGAAATCTAGTAATGCATCCACTTCTTAAATTTTGCAGATTGGGAAACCGATCCAAAATGGAATCAGCGATTGGATGAGCCCAACCCTACTGCAATCTGTTATTTTTTAATGTTTCAACATCTGCAAAAATCATCTATCAGAAAAATGCTTTTCCAAAAGGAAAAGGAAACCGTTATACCCAATATGCATGCCTTAGGGTTGAGGTCTAAAGATTTAAACCAAACTAAATATAACAGCAAAGGGAGAATTAGGGATGGAAAACACACGGGGCCTTTGAACGTAGTGTCCTAGGCTTTAGAGCAGAGGTGTCAAACTCATTTTCACCCTGGGCCACATCAGCATCATGGTTTCCCTCAAAGGGCCGGTTGTAACTGTAAGACTGTATAAGTGTAACTACTCCTAACATATTGGTATAAACTCTCTCTGCATTTGATTATTGTTTATTCAAGTGTAAAAATATTGTACATGCAGTTATATAAATGTAAAATGATATTTAAGCACATTTCTGTTATTATAACATAAATCATTTTAATTTAGGGTTAAGAAACCCACATTACTCTATCAAAGATCAAACACAAATATCATCAAACACAAGTTATTACATTAACTTTGTTGAAAGCTATTTTTGTCACCTCTCTGCATCACTAATGTCCCCGCCGTCGTCCCGTCCATGGCAGCTACATCCAAGAGCTCCTCACTGAGAGTCAGGTCTTATAAACATGGATAGATGCGCTGTATCCGTGTTGTCTGTGCTTTCATCAACAGCTAATGAAGAAGACGAGTACCTGCTCATCTCTTAGCTAGCTGTGTTGTTAGATTGCTGCTAGTTCCTGAACTCGGTCTGCGATGGTGTTTCTTCACAAACTGACATTTGTAAAAGTCTGTGTCTGGTCAGAGCTCACCTGCTCACATACCTTTAGCATGCACTGGGCTGTAGCTTTTGTAAATATATTGTGCTGTGATTGCACTCTGCATTTTAATTCTTGGACAATTTGATGTTTTTCTTGGAGGCTAAATTTAGCTCCGTGTTTGGTGTCAAAATGCCAACGTGAATTGTATCCTTCATCACCGACACGCATCATAACACAGAAGACAGACCCGTTTTTCTCCTTCAAGCACAAACATGTATTCGCTTTCCCATCTTTCATTACATCTTCTTCCCTCTGCATCAATTGTTCTCTTCGTGGACATTTTGGGATTATTTTTCAATCTTTTTCAACTCAATCACTTGTTGGAAAACCGCTTTACGGGCTGTTCCCTCTCCTGTCCACCTGTTGTGATAGTTTTAATGTCGGTACACAGACAACATGCTATCTCATAATTTCAACTTTCTATCTCATAATTTCGACCATGGGGATATTTTTATTTTCAAGTCTAACTTTAAATTTTTTTTCCAAAATTTAAAAAAAATAACCTTTTTTTTTTTTTTTCTGTTTTTGCTGGCGGATTCGCGGGCCACATACAATGACGTGGCGGGCCGGATTCAGCCGCGGGCCTTGAGTTTGACACGTGTGCTTTAGAGGGTAAAGAGACACACAGGCACAAAAGTACACACCAGCAAACACACAGAGGTAAAAAGCAACTAAATCAGAAGAGACAGAAGCCGGCGGTTATTGATTCAGTTCAAAACACAGCAAATAACCGTAGGAAATGAAAAGATACAGGGCACTATCAAAGCAGGATGGCCCTTTAAAAGCCTCCAACCGTATTCACCCAGCCTTTCAGTCCAATAAAAAATCCTACACCAGCAAATCTCCCCAAATCCCCAGCAGAACCCTCAGCATCCACAGAAAGGTCAATCTTCAATCAGGAAGCCAGTGGGAGGTGAAGAGCTGCAGAGGTCAGAGCCACAAAATGAAAGTCTTTTGAAGCTCTTCATGAGTCCAAACTGTAGAGAGGCCGAGGTCAAACACCAGCACGGTCAGAGGCTGATTTGGCGTGAGTGGTTACATCATGTACTGTAGCTCAGAGGGCTGCTGGGTAACCATTCTCTTTTATTCTCTGTTCCGGTGTTTATTCATTGATGTATTACTTGAGGCCCAGAGCCTGACCCTAAGAATCATACCCGTGTTTTCCTTAAATACGAATTATATATACTTCTATGTATTTTTTTCTACTGTACTATGCAGAAATACGTTTGCATTCATCATTGCCAAATAATGAAGTCTGAGCTTTTCAAACCAACCTGCATTTAAATGTGTTACTGAGCCACAATAATGTAGTTTGACATAAAAGTTCTCTTCACTCAAGGTCCATTCACTCAATTATTTCTGCAGCTTTAAGCTGTTGATCACCTATCAGCACGTTCCATGATTAGGTACACTAGGTCAAGTGATAACAACTCAACCATCTCCATGAAAACTGGGCTAGCTCCATCTACTGATGAAGGCCAGAAGTGGAAGCACATCAAAAAATCCTTTTGTGTGAATAGTTTTACAATTCATGTTGTTTACGTTGAAGGAAACATTTCATTTTTCTGTGTTTATGTAACGTAACAATGGAACGTAACAATCCTTTAATGTGAAGCATTTTTGGGAAGTCTGTTTCAATAGAGGGTTGTAAACTACATTATACATTACTTTTCTAACATTTGATGATGATTATTGATACACATTAATATATGCATTACAGAACAACTCATAATGACTTCACAACAGAGATGCACTCTGATATTCTTTTTGCTTCCTCGACCAGGTGAATTGTGCGAGGCTTCGCTGGATTGTTTGATCATAATACAAAGGAGACAAAAAGAACAGTGGGACTAATTGAGAGGAATAAGCACCAAGCATCCAGAAAACGACCTCTGACAAATAGCAACAAATGAACATTCAACTTTTTTTCTGACTAAGAGTCAGCATAGCAGCAAAGTCGCATTAAAGCTAAAGTGCAGAACATTTGTCTCCCCGTCTGGTAGTGAGAGTAATGAACACATGGGAGGGACCGTAGTGAAGGAGCAGCTAGGAGAATGGAGTAGATGGTCCAAACTCTGCTTTCAGAGGAGGGATTCAAGTTAATACATTTGCACGGGAAGACTTTAAGAGAGCGCTCCTTGGGAACATGCAGCGAGCTCACCTGCAGGCATACGTGCACCAGCGCGGCAAGGTCGCCATTGACACTGGACACCACAACTCCAATATAATCAGCATTGTGTGAACTCTTTTGGCAAGGGTTTGAATATAACATCTATGACAACGTTCATCGGAATGTAAAAGTCCAGGCCTAATTCAATTCCTCCCACTGTAGAAATCCACTGAGATAATTGAAGCGACAGGTGAAGGAACATTAAGGGGAGAGAAGGAGAGCATTGCACTCCACAAACATCTGTTTGAGCCTCCCCTGTGCTGATATTGACAGAGATTCATTCATAAATTCAAAATATATTCAGTGCTATGGTAGTGTAATGATCTTATGCGAGTGCTCTGATTAACAAATGTACTCTTTGATTTTGAAACAGTAGCCTTATTTTGTTATTATTTAGCCATTCTGAGGTGATCGCCAAGATGCTGCTCCGATAGTTCCGCATAGTGCAATTTAATCTACAAGGTAATTTATTCAAGCAAACTAAGTAGATTGATTAAAACACATATGTTATTTAAATTGTTTTATCAAGAGTCTTATAACGGGTAATATTTATACCAAAATAAGCTGTATATTCAGATTTATTGGGAGAAACCAAGCAATTCCCAGTAAAATCATATATTCAGCACCCCCTATAGCCAGAATGGAATGATCCTTTGTTTCATAACCACATTTTCCCACCACTACAATGATTCAAATGTCAGATGTGCAGTGGAATCAGGCTCCTCAGATCATATGAAATAGTCAATTATTGTGGGTCACCCCTAGAAAATAGATGTCATCGTCATCGTCTCTATACCTTCAAACCTTCCTTGAGGTGTAGAATCACCCTTTTACAGAAGTAATATTGAGCATGTCCTCAATGCAACATTCAAAAATTGTCAGCAACAACTCAAACCTCATTTCACCCTAAATCTCACTTAAGTCATTTGAGATTTGAGCCTTTTCCCGACTGTAAACAGGACAGATGGTTGCTTAGCCTCCTGCCATATGTATAGACTGAGGCATTCTGGACAATTATTCTAATTGGCTGCATTCAGTCTGACAGGCCTTATTAATGTCAAGCCCACTGGGATAAGACAGCACTGATAGTTTCCTGCTGTAGGTGGTCTGGTGTATCCCAGAGGAGGAGATGGAATGACTGAAGGCTCCTCTCCACAGCAGTGGATGACTATGTGTCAGATGTGATATTTGACACTGTACAAAACTGCTGAGCAGCAGCAGGGACAGTCGCTATTATCAAGATCATCTATGTGTCAAGGTAAACTGAGACACTCTCTTTTGTTTCTATAACACGGCTGACTTTACCCACACTGCTGAGATGTCAGAGATATAAAAGGACTGTAGAAGCAACAGACATTTCAGGCTAGAAAACCTCCCTCAGTCTGGATTGCTATTTTCGAAAAAGGGCATCTGGTCTAATGCTTCTCCGTAGAAGAGAGGAGTTCTGCTCAGGTGCAGACACACTAAACATGCTTCCTCTAAAAAGATGTTTAGTAAAACACAGAATAAGCACACTGACAAGCCTTACTTCAAACAGTTACTCAAGAACCGATCTGTGTTTGATCCGATCTACAGTCACCCCATTGTGGTCGCATATACAATTTTAGATTTGCCCAGCGGCCCAAGACCAGCAGCAACCTTGTCCTCGTGAGGCGTGTGCCACTGTGATTATGACTGAAATGATAGCAGTCTTGCCAGGAGTGACAGGGTAAAATAGATTTACTAAGTGATCACTCTACTTAATGCATTCCCTAACCTCTACCAGAGTTGTCATTAAGTCTTTTGGAGGAAGTCAAAGTCCAGTCTCAAGTCATTTATAAGTCTAAAGTTGTCAGAGCAAGTATCACGTTTTTTACAGTAAGTCTCTACTTATTTAAGACAAGTCAAGGTCAAGTCTCACATCTGACAGTGCAAGTCTGAAGTCAACATATGAAGGCTCGTCTGGGATCTGATTGACCAGGGTTGGATTCGTGTAGTAAAGTTGGCTCTACTGGTTGAAATTGCCTTGATGTGCAGAGACTGATTTCAGGATCAGTAGTAACCTTGTAGGCAAGTCTCCTTGTTTGATAGTGAGGCGTGCAATGTGTGTGTTTGGGAGACATGGACGAGTGTGCTGTGTTCCTGTTGTTGGTTAATGTGAGCAGCTGTACTGATTAGTGTTCCTGAGGTGTGTGTTTTTGTCACTGAGCTGTGTTATGCTGGTGATTTTTGTGGCACAGAGTTTGGGTGGTTCGATATACAGTGTGATTAAATTGCTGTTGTTCTGTCCCTGTTAGGGTTAAGAGCGGATTCCCTTTGGCGTTCGTTGGGGGGGTTTTGATAGTGTGGTGACGGACGTGGTTGGAGCATTTGTCTCTGGGGCACATCCGAGGCTGCAGGTGGGTTGCCAGTTCATAGTTGCTTTACCAGGCCTGTGGGTTTTAGTGCATAAGTACCCACCACAAGTAGCTCCTGAAGACTAGGGGGGAGTTTAAAGTCTCTCCACCTGAACATGGATGCCTCCTTTACCTTGGCAGACATGGCTGCTCTTTAGTTTAGTTTAGTTTGTTTCAAACATTTTCACACATCCACACATGCCGACATTACTGATTACTGACTCTCCATGTTAGTTTAGTTTAGTTAATGTTATCCTTTAAATAAACGTGTTTATTTATTACTCTTACACTCGTCTGGCTTCAGCCTTTGAGATGGGTTGTAACATATGGGCCAACAAGGCCAACTCAAGTCTCAAATGAAATGTCATGTCAAGTCTTAAGTCTCAAATCTCAAATCTCAAGTCAACTCTCTTGCCAAGTTTTCCGTCTATTCGAGTCTCATGGCAAGACGCAAGTCATTCAAGACGAATCTCAAGTCAAGTCTCATGGAAAGTCTCAAGTGCTTGAGGCCATTCAAATTTCAGTTAAAATATCTTTCTGTTCTCTTGAGAATTCAAAACGCCATTATAAGTTTAAAAGTTGAGATTTGAATGCTTAAGTCAAGTGTTGAAGCTCAATGCAAGTCTCAGGTCTTCAGTTCTGCTTTCTAGTCACTGTTGTTAAGGTATAAAGGCAAGGTACGTCATATATTGCTACGAAGCAACTGTCAAGAGTGTGTAGGGGTCAAGCAGAAATCAAGCTTTCACTTCAATTGTGATGGATTGGATTGTGGATTTTTCAAAAGCCACTTCATCCGTTTTCAAAAAAACCCAAGCCATGTATCTAATGAATCGCTTACAGTCCTAAGTCATTTAGTGTGAAAACGTTCTACGTGTCTATTTCAAAATAACATTTAGCTTTTCATCCACCATTCAGGTAACATTAATTAGAACATACAAACTACTGTTGATGCAGTGTGTGAAATATGGAAATCTAGTCTCTCCATCTCCTCTTTTCTCTGCCTGCTCCTTCACACTCGGCTGAACTGAAAACCTTCCCCCAATATCCAATCTTCTTCCATCTATACCCCTACCCCCTTCTTTCTATTGTTGCAGCACTTGTATCACCCAAATCACTTCCAGTACAGCCAGTCAAGTCAAAAAAAGGATCCAATTAACATGATAGCTTCATCTGGGTCTGTTTCCACTACGTTGATAGAATAACTGAAAAAGCTATGAATGAAGTAAAGCCTGACCCAGTAGGCTTTGCTATAATTCATATAAATTCAAAATGCCTTGCACAGCCTTGATGGCTTCGTTCATGAGCTGCATTCCTATTGTAGACCAGGCTGCAACATCTGCCTTAAACCTGCATTCTCTCTACTGGCCATCAGGGGGCGACTCCTCGAGATGCAAAAAGAAGTCTGGTTGTATAGAAGTCTATGAGAAAATGGCTCTACTTGTCTCTTGATTTATGACCTCAGTAAACATTGTAAACATGAGTTTATGGTCTCAATCTCTAGTTTCAAGTCTTCTTCAATACAGCATGATGTTCATTTAGTACATTATGGTCCATTTAGAGTCAAACAGACCATAAAGCAAGGGATGCTTTAGGTTTAGGGGGTGGCTACGTTGTGATTGACAGGTCATTGTCTAGTTTGGGAGTTGTCCACCTTTTTGTCTTACAACTTACAACCCTTTCACATTGTGTTTTCAGTTTGTAAAAGTTAATTGCAAGATTTTCAGTCGCAAAAAATCTGAATTTAGATTTCTCAACTTCTGGTTGTATGAAACCAAGATGGCAATGGCCAAAACGCCGAACTCGAGGCTTCAAAACCGTAGTCCACAAACCAGTGGGTGACTACATCCACATCTTATATACAGTCTTTGTTGTAGACTCTACAATAGACAACTCTGTATTAACTGTCATGGCCTATCCAAAAACCTGTGCTCAGTTCAACAACTGCACCTCCCAAATCCACACAGGAAATTCAATCTTTCACCAGAATATTGGAGTTTGTCCAGTAATTCTTTCCAATGTCATGTAGTAAATAGGGGATTAGTTGGGGAGAGTTAGCGTTAGGAGAGAATGGGAAGAGAAAAACAAAATATCGTAACTTCATTTTCTCCCTCTTAATGCTTTCAAGTCATCTTGTGTTGGCTGTTTTTATTGCTCTAATCTCTATGATGTTTTGTTTTGATCCTGACCAACGAGAGTATCAGAATTAATTTGTTGGATAAGAGCATTTAGAAAGACAGATGGATAAATTCAACTAATTCTCTCCAGCTCTCAGAAGTCATGGCCTTGAGACTGCATTGGATGGAGATGACTTAATACCATAAATCTAATAAGATGTGCTGCATTTCTACAGCATGAGGTGTATATTAGAAAGACATGAGGCCTGGGAGATTGATAACATGCACACAGACACACCTGTCCTCACTTTGGAAGGCAAAGGTTACACAGAATGCTTTTTAATCAAGCTGGATCAAGGCCATTTCTGCCATGGTGCTCTTTGAAATATGGTCTTAGGGTTAAGATCGCGCTCATCATGCACACACAGTCTTTTGTTACCTGGTAACCTTTCCTTTCTAACTACCATCTCTCTGTACACCTCCCAACAGTGTTACCCACTGGGCCCAGTGTGGTCCCTCAAGGGATAAGGCCTGGAGAATAAAACACAAGGTTATCAATAGAAAACTGAATATAGCTTGATTGATTCAGTAATTTGGTTTATTTTTCTATTTGATTCTAGAATTCCTACCGAAGCTGATGAATGGTTAAATATGCAAGAAAACACACACCAATAGCAGAGAGTGGCCTCAGGTCAACAGCCAGAGGCCATCTTACTCTCTGCACTGAAATACCACATTCAGCATAAGCTCTGTCCATTAACAATGTGTACAGTCTGAAAGTAGAGTAACTAGACTCCCACACAATTCATATGAGCCAGAGGAAGCAGAATCATACACCTATGGCATAGTCTTCGGGAGCAATTTGGGGTTGAGTGTCTTGCCAAAGGACACCAAACGCCAATCTTATGATTGTAAGACGACCCGCTCTACCTCTAAGCCACAGTCGCCTTAAAGCACCTTAAATAACTGCGGTCTAAAAAGGTCTACACCCTTTTTGCCCAGCCTGTCCTGCTATCACTAAAGATATGTCTGAACAAGTCAAGGACATTGGACTCGCCCATGAAGTTGTACAACAATATTATATAATATTTCATCAATTAAAGGAAAATGCCACCCCAGCCTCGAACAATTGGATGAGCAGAACACAATACTATAAGTAAGGCACCAAGAAAAGTAAAACGTCAACATTTTTATTAATAGTCAAATTCGATTTTAAATGACGTCCTCCTACTTCTGGAACAGAACCTGGAAGTTCTGGTTTCACTTTGATCACTTGTAGCTGATGCTAAACAAAAGTAGCAAGATCTTTAATACTCGATATATATATATATATATATATACTTTTTTACATACTACTTTTCTGCTTACTCTCTTTCATTGTGTTGGGGTTTTCTGAATAAAAATAGTGTAATGACTTATGCACTTTCCCATCGAGCTTGTATTACATACACTGTTAGACCAACCCCTATCTTAACATGAGCCCATAGTCGCACTAATCTTCATCCTGTGACACAAGAAAGGCAAAAAAAAAAGCTTATGTGCTTGAGTGCCAAGTGATCACAGCTACTCATTGTCTTCAACTGCACCAGGTTCAATTTCACTCCTGTTAAAAAGCGATGGAGGAGATGAAAGCACATGGGAGCAGTATCGGATTCCAGTAGACGTTTGTTTTTTGTGGCTGATTGCTGGGCCTGATGGATGTGTTGCTCCCACCAATGCAGCTATGCTTTCACTTTTGATTAAATATCAGATTTCGGACCAGTCAGGAAACTGATAACTACATGCGCTGCAATGGAGAAAAACATGAAATGTGAATTTTTGAAAAAAACTGACAGTAGGTGAACAACAGCAATATTCAGAAATATAGTTCTGTACCAAAGAAATCTGACATCATGACAGTGCAAAATATGTCATGAATACAGAATGAACAACATATTTGTAGATGTGTTTTCTCTTCTTTTTCTTTCTTAACTATCTTAA
Organism: Anarrhichthys ocellatus; assembly: GCF_004355925.1. NCBI lineage: Eukaryota > Metazoa > Chordata > Actinopteri > Perciformes > Anarhichadidae > Anarrhichthys > Anarrhichthys ocellatus. The sequence continues at coordinate 1,095,510 of NW_022280109.1, read as the reverse complement.
TAATTAGTGCTACAAACACTAAACGAAGTGTAAAACAAGAAGCCAACACGGTCAAAGAGTCCAAGCTGTAAATGTAATTAAAGATGAGCTGCCTGGCTGCAAGCATTTCACTCATGATTCATAAAGATATCTAAATGTTGTTTTTTATATTCATGTTTTGTAAATCTCATTTGTGTTAAGCATGCAAATAATGGATTAGTTATGTAGTCTGTAATGTGAAAGGAACAGCTCGGAATGACAAACTCAGAATCATGACTACAGTGTCTGGATTCTTCCATGTTCATGTCATCAGGCCAGTGCAGCTATTTGTCAGCTTTCCATAGGTTTTCATAGAATTTCTGATTTCTGCCCATTATTTGTATTTGTTCACATATTGAAACTGCTACTAGCTCATTTTAATCTAAAGCTCAACAGAAACTCTGACTTGATTTATATTGTGAGAAATATCATTATTAAATGATCAAATCAAATGATTGTGCATGCCTTCTTTTTTTCAGACTGCACAAATGTAAAGTATTTCCATCAACCATTCGCTATCTGTCTAAATTTGAACTTTCTGGAACGCAGGCAGAGGAACTTGGTATAAAGATTTGAACTTGTACAGCTGTCCTAACTGTAGCATGTGCTCGCCCTGCCTCCACTCTATTCACTTGGCTTCTGTTATGGCAGCAGGAGTCTGAGCAGAGGGAGACTGATGGAAGATATTTCCGGATAGGAGCGTCTACCACATCAGCTAGCACACCACATTACCATTAAGCGCCTCTTAGACCCATTTTTCTTTCATTAGCCTCCACCTTCTCACTCAGCATCTCAATCTTATCTCCTTCTCTTCCTTTCCCCGTTATGGAATGTGAGTATGGAAAGAGAAACAACTAAAGATTTGACCTCCTTTAAACCAAATCTATTTAACAACCTGGATCACACAGCACACAACTACAGCAGGGAGTAAGCACACCCTGACCTAAGCACTCAAGGGAGTGTAGTACTGTCATAGTACTGCTCCCTGTTAGGCAAAGTGAACTGAATTATCACTTATCAGACTTAAAAATAGGAAGAATTGGACATCTGAGAATATTCTGCCAGAGCATGACATGTCACCTCAGATGTTTTCAGCTAAAGGTTTTCTTTTTTGCGCCAAGGCTCTTGGTTGCCATGGCGACATCTGGGTGTCATCCTCACAGACCATCTGTGTTGTTGTTTGCCGTCCAAGAAAGAAGCAGCTTGGAAGGGTCGAACACAGACCAGCATACACGCATCAAAGCAGGTTCCAAAACGCACTTCAAAGATATACATTATAAGAACAGAAACGAATGCTTATTGATATTCATAACAACATGAACACGTGGCTGTCTGCTGGCACACAGAGATACACACACACACAAACACACACATTTTAAACCGCTGCTTCCTTACCCAAAAATGAAACAGCTGGTAATTTAGGAAATCAGCCTGCAGTCAAAATGATGGGAGAACACACACACACACACACACACACACACACACACACACACACACACA